>NW_026779998.1:0-59967 GCF_030144855.1 Hypanus sabinus | reverse complement strand
ATGTACCTTCCTCCACCCTGTCCCATCATACACTCCTGGCGTCAGACACAGAGTGAAGCTCCCTACACACCATCCCATTACACACTCCCGTGGTCAGACAAACAGAAAATCTCCCTACACACCGTCCCACCACACACTCCCAGGGTCACAAACAGAGTGAATCTCCCTCCACACCATCCCATCCCACACTCCCAGAGTCAGTCACAGAGCGAATCTCTCTCCACTCCATCCGATCACACACTCCGGAGGGTCAGACACAGAGTGAATCTCCCTCCAGACCGTCCCATCACACACTCCCAGGGTCAAGCACAGAGTGAATCTCCCTCCACTCCGTCCCATCACACACTCCCGGGGTCAGACACAGAGTGAATCTCCCTCTGCACTGTCCCATCACACACTCCCGGGGACAGACACAGAGTGAATCTCCCTCCACACTGTCCCATCACACACTCCCGGGGTCAGACACAGAATGAATCTCCCTCCATACCATCCCATCACACCCTCCCAGAGTGAGACACAGAGCGAATCTCCCTCCACACCGTCCCATCGCAAACTCACAAGGTCAGACACATAGTGAATCACACCCCAAACCGTCCCATCACACACTGCCAGGGTCAGACACAGAGTGAATCTCCCTCCACACCGTCCCATCACACACTCCCAGGGTCAGACACAGAGTGACTCTCTCTCCACACCGTCCCATCACACACTCCCGGGGTCAGACACAGAGCGAATCTCCCTCCACACCGTCCCATCACACACTCCCGGGGTCAGACACAGAGTGAATCTCCCTCCACACTGTCCCATCACACAATCCCGGGGTCAGACACAGAGTGAATCTCCCTCCACACCATCCATCACACTCTCCCGGGGTCAGACACAGAGTGAATCTCCCTCCACACCGTCCCATCACACTCTCCCGGGGTCAGACACAGAGTGAATCTCCCTCCACACCGTCCCATCACACACTCCCGGGGTCAGACACAGAGTGAATCTCCCTCCACACTGTCCCATCACACACTCCCGGGGTCAGAGACAGAGTCAATCTCCCTCCACACCGTCCCATCACACACTCCCGGGGTCAGAGACAGAGTGAATCTCCCTCCACACCGTCCCATCACACACTCCTGGTCTCAGACTCTCCCGGGGTCAGACAGTCCGGTACACTCACTGTCCCTCCTCCGGTCCGGTACCCTCACTGTCCCTCCTCCGGTCCGGTACCCTCACTGTCCCTCGTCCGGTCCGGTACCCTCACTGCCCCTCCTCCGGTCCGGTACCCTCACTGTCCCTCGTCCGGTCCGGTACCCTCACTGTCCCTCCTCCGGTCCGGGACCCTCACTGCCCCTCCTCCGGTCCGGTACCCTCACTGTCCCTCGTCCGGTCCGGGACCCTCACTGCCCCTCCTCCGGTCCGGTACCCTCACTGTCCTCGTCCGGTCCGGTACCCTCACTGTCCCTCGTCCGGTCCGGGACCCTCACTGTCCCTCGTCCGGTCCGGGACCCTCACTGTCCCTCGTCCGGTCCGGTACCCTCACTGTCCCTCGTCCGGTCCGGGACCCTCACTGTCCCTCGTCCGGTCCGGTACCCTCACTGCCCCTCCTCCGGTCCGGTACCCTCACTGCCCCTCGTCCGGTCCGGTACCCTCACTGTCCCTCGTCCGGTCCGGTTCCCTCACTGTCCCTCGTCCGGTCCGGTTCCCTCACTGTCCCTCGTCCGGTCCGGTACCCTCACTGCCCCTCGTCCGGTCCGGTACCCTCACTGTCCCTCGTCCGGTCCGGTACCCTCACTGCCCCTCGTCTGGTCCGGTACCCTCACTGTCCCTCCTCCGGTCCGGTTCCCTCACTGTCCCTCGTCCGGTCCGGGACCCTCACTGTCCCTCCTCCGGTCCGGTACCCTCACTGTCCCTCGTCCGGTCCGGTTCCCTCACTGTCCCTCGTCCGGTCCGGTACCCTCACTGTCCCTCCTCCGGTCCGGGACCCTCACTGTCCCTCCTCCGGTCCGGTACCCTCACTGCCCCTCGTCCGGTCCGGTTCCCTCACTGTCCCTCGTCCGGTCCGGTACCCTCACTGTCCCTCCTCCGGTCCGGGACCCTCACTGTCCTCGTCCGGTCCGGTACCCTCACTGTCCCTCGTCCGGTCCGGGACCCTCACTGTCCCTCGTCCGGTCCGGTACCCTCACTGTCCCTCGTCCGGTCCGGTACCCTCACTGTCCCTCCTCCGGTCCGGGACCCTCACTGTCCCTCGTCCGGTCCGGTACCCTCACTGCCCCTCGTCCGGTCCGGTTCCCTCACTGTCCCTCGTCCGGTCCGGTTCCCTCACTGCCCCTCCTCCGGTCCGGTACCCTCACTGCCCCTCGTCCGGTCCGGTACCCTCACTGTCCCTCGTCCGGTCCGGTACCCTCACTGTCCCTCCTCCGGTCCGGTACCCTCACTGTCCCTCGTCCGGTCCGGTACCCTCACTGTCCCTCGTCCGGTCCGGTACCCACACTGCCCCTCGTCCGGTCCGGGACCCTCACTGTCCCTCGTCCGGTCCGGTACCCTCACTGTCCCTCCTCCGGTCCGGTACCCTCACTGTCCCTCCTCCGGTCCGGTACCCTCACTGTCCCTCGTCCGGTCCGGTACCCTCACTGTCCCTCCTCCGGTCCGGTACCCTCACTGCCCCTCGTCCGGTCCGGGACCCCTCACTGTCCCTCCTCCGGTCCGGGACCCTCACTGTCCCTCGTCCGGTCCGGTATCCTCACTGTCCCTCCTCCGGTCCGGTACCCTCACTGTCCCTCGTCCGGTCCGGTACCCTCACTGTCCCTCGTCCGGTCCGGTACCCTCACTGTCCCTCCTCCGGTCCGGTACCCTCACTGTCCCTCGTCCGGTCCGGTACCCTCACTGCCCCTCCTCCGGTCCGGTTCCCTCACTGTCCCTCCTCCGGTCCGGGACCCTCACTGTCCCTCGTCCGGTCCGGTATCCTCACTGTCCCTCCTCCGGTCCGGTACCCTCACTGTCCCTCGTCCGGTCCGGTACCCTCACTGTCCCTCGTCCGGTCCGGTACCCTCACTGTCCCTCGTCCGGTCCGGTACCCTCACTGTCCCTCCTCCGGTCCGGTACCCTCACTGTCCCTCGTCCGGTCCGGTATCCTCACTGTCCCTCCTCCGGTCCGGTACCCTCACTGTCCCTCGTCCGGTCCGGGACCCTCACTGTCCCTCGTCCGGTCCGGTTCCCTCACTGCCCCTCGTCCGGTCCGGTACCCTCACTGTCCCTCCTCCGGTCCGGGACCCTCACTGTCCCTCCTCCGGTCCGGTACCCTCACTGCCCCTCGTCCGGTCCGGTACCCTCACTGCCCCTCGTCCGGTCCGGTACCCTCACTGTCCCTCGTCCGGTCCGGTACCCTCACTGCCCCTCCTCCGGTCCGGGACCCTCACTGCCCCTCGTCCGGTCCGGTACCCTCACTGTCCCTCCTCTGGTCCGGGACCCTCACTGTCCCTCCTCCGGTCCGGTACCCTCACTGTCCCTCGTCCGGTCCGGTTCCCTCACTGCCCCTCGTCCGGTCCGGGACCCTCACTGTCCCTCGTCCGGTCCGGTACCCTCACTGTCCCTCCTCCGGTCCGGTACCCTCACTGTCCCTCGTCCGGTCCGGTACCCTCACTGTCCCTCGTCCGGTCCGGGACCCTCACTGCCCCTCGTCCGGTCCGGTACCCTCACTGTCCCTCGTCCGGTCCGGTACCCTCACTGTCCCTCCTCCGGTCCGGTACCCTCACTGTACCTCCTCCGGTCCGGTACCCTCACTGTCCCTCGTCCGGTCCGGTACCCTCACTGCCCCTCGTCCGGTCCGGTTCCCTCACTGCCCCTCGTCCGGTCCGGGACCCTCACTGTCCCTCCTCCGGTCCGGTACCCTCACTGCCCCTCGTCCGGTCCGGTACCCTCACTGCCCCTCGTCCGGTCCGGTACCCTCACTGTCCCTCCTCCGGTCCGGTACCCTCACTGTCCCTCGTCCGGTCCGGTACCCTCACTGTCCCTCGTCCGGTCCGGGACCCTCACTGTCCCTCCTCCGGTCCGGTACCCTCACTGTCCCTCCTCCGGTCCGGTACCCTCACTGTCCCTCGTCCGGTCCGGTTCCCTCACTGTCCCTCGTCCGGTCCGGTACCCTCACTGTCCCTCCTCCGGTCCGGGACCCTCACTGCCCCTCGTCCGGTCCGGTTCCCTCACTGTCCCTTGTCCGGTCCGGTACCCTCACTGTCCCTCGTCCGGTCCGGGACCCTCACTGTCCCTCCTCCGGTCCGGTACCCTCACTGCCCCTCCTCCGGTCCGGTACCCTCACTGTCCCTCCTCCGGTCCGGTTCCCTCACTGTCCCTCGTCCGGTCCGGTACCCTCACTGTCCCTCGTCCGGTCCGGTACCCTCACTGTCCCTCCTCCGGTCCGGTTCCCTCACTGTCCCTCGTCCGGTCCGGTTCCCTCACTGTCCCTCGTCCGGTCCGGTACCCTCACTGCTCCTCGTCCGGTCCGGTACCCTCACTGTCCCTCGTCCGGTCCGGTACCCTCACTGTCCCTCCTCCGGTCCGGGACCCTCACTGTCCCTCGTCCGGTCCAGTACCCTCACTGTCCCTCGTCCGGTCCGGTTCCCTCACTGTCCCTCCTCCGGTCCGGTACCCTCACTGCCCCTCGTCCGGTCCGGTTCCCTCACTGCCCCTCCTCCGGTCCGGTACCCTCACTGTCCCTCGTCCGGTCCGGGACCCTCACTGCCCCTCGTCCGGTCCAGTACCCTCACTGTCCCTCCTCGGGTCCGGTTCCCTCACTGTCCCTCCTCCGGTCCGGTACCCTCACTGTCCCTCGTCCGGTCCGGTACCCTCACTGCCCCTCGTCCGGTCCGGTTCCCTCACTGTCCCTCGTCCGGTCCGGTACCCTCACTGTCCCTCCTCCGGTCCGGGACCCTCACTGCCCCTCGTCCGGTCCGGTTCCCTCACTGCCCTCCTCCGGTCCGGTACCCTCACTGTCCCTCGTCCGGTCCGGTACCCTCACTGCCCTCGTCCGGTCCGGGACCCTCACTGTCCCTCCTCCGGTCCGGGACACTCACTGTCCCTCCTCCGGTCCGGTACCCTCACTGTCCCTCCTCCGGTCCGGTACCCTCACTGCCCCTCGTCCGGTCCGGGACCCTCACTGTCCCTCGTCCGGTCCGGTACCCTCACTGTCCCTCCTCCGGTCCGGTTCCCTCACTGCCCTCCTCCGGTCCGGTACCCTCACTGCCCCTCGTCCGGTCCGGTACCCTCACTGTCCCTCCTCCGGTCCGGTTCCCTCACTGTCCCTCCTCCGGTCCGGGACCCTCACTGTCCCTCGTCCGGTCCGGTACCCTCACTGTCCCTCGTCCGGTCCGGTTCCCTCACTGTCCCTCCTCCGGTCCGGTACCCTCACTGCC
The DNA here is from genome assembly GCF_030144855.1 of Hypanus sabinus. Lineage (NCBI taxonomy): Eukaryota > Metazoa > Chordata > Chondrichthyes > Myliobatiformes > Dasyatidae > Hypanus > Hypanus sabinus. The sequence goes on along the minus strand of NW_026779998.1, from coordinate 54,568 downwards.
CCTCCTCCGGTCCGGTACCCTCACTGCCCCTCCTCCGGTCCGGTTCCCTCACTGTCCCTCCTCCGGTCCGGTACCCTCACTGTCCCTCGTCCGGTCCGGTACCCTCACTGTCCCTCCTCCGGTCCGGTACCCTCACTGTCCCTCGTCCGGTCCGGTACCCTCACTGTCCCTCCTCCGGTCCGGTTCCCTCACTGTCCCTCCTCCGGTCCGGGACCCTCACTGCCCCTCGTCCGGTCCGGTTCCCTCACTGCCCCTCGTCCGGTCCGGTTCCCTCACTGCCCCTCGTCCGGTCCGGTACCCTCACTGTCCCTCGTCCGGTCCGGTACCCTCACTGTCCCTCGTCCGGTCCGGTACCCTCACTGTCCCTCGTCCGGTCCGGTACCCTCACTGTCCCTCCTCCGGTCCGGTACCCTCACTGTCCCTCCTCCGGTCCGGTTCCCTCACTGTCCCTCGTCCGGTCCGGTACCCTCACTGTCCCTCGTCCGGTCCGGGACCCTCACTGTCCCTCCTCCGGTCCGGTACCCTCACTGCCCCTCCTCCGGTCCGGTACCCTCACTGTCCCTCCTCCGGTCCGGTTCCCTCACTGTCCCTCGTCCGGTCCGGTACCCTCACTGTCCCTCGTCCGGTCCGGTACCCTCACTGTCCCTCCTCCGGTCCGGTTCCCTCACTGTCCCTCGTCCGGTCCGGTTCCCTCACTGTCCCTCGTCCGGTCCGGTACCCTCACTGCTCCTCGTCCGGTCCGGTACCCTCACTGTCCCTCGTCCGGTCCGGTACCCTCACTGTCCCTCCTCCGGTCCGGGACCCTCACTGTCCCTCGTCCGGTCCGGTTCCCTCACTGTCCCTCGTCCGGTCCGGTACCCTCACTGCTCCTCGTCCGGTCCGGTACCCTCACTGTCCCTCGTCCGGTCCGGTTCCCTCACTGTCCCTCCTCCGGTCCGGTACCCTCACTGCCCCTCGTCCGGTCCGGTTCCCTCACTGCCCCTCCTCCGGTCCGGTACCCTCACTGTCCCTCGTCCGGTCCGGTACCCTCACTGCCCCTCGTCCGGTCCAGTACCCTCACTGTCCCTCCTCGGGTCCGGTTCCCTCACTGTCCCTCCTCCGGTCCGGAACCCTCACTGTCCCTCGTCCGGTCCGGTACCCTCACTGCCCCTCGTCCGGTCCGGTTCCCTCACTGTCCCTCGTCCGGTCCGGTACCCTCACTGTCCTCCTCCGGTCCGGGACCCTCACTGCCCCTCGTCCGGTCCGGTTCCCTCACTGCCCCTCCTCCGGTCCGGTACCCTCACTGTCCCTCGTCCGGTCCGGTACCCTCACTGCCCTCGTCCGGTCCGGGACCCTCACTGTCCCTCCTCCGGTCCGGGACACTCACTGTCCCTCCTCCGGTCCGGTACCCTCACTGTCCCTCCTCCGGTCCGGTACCCTCACTGCCCCTCGTCCGGTCCGGGACCCTCACTGTCCCTCGTCCGGTCCGGTACCCTCACTGTCCCTCCTCCGGTCCGGTTCCCTCACTGCCCTCCTCCGGTCCGGTACCCTCACTGCCCTCGTCCGGTCCGGTACCCTCACTGTCCCTCCTCCGGTCCGGTTCCCTCACTGTCCCTCCTCCGGTCCGGGACCCTCACTGTCCCTCGTCCGGTCCGGTACCCTCACTGTCCCTCGTCCGGTCCGGTTCCCTCACTGTCCCTCCTCCGGTCCGGTACCCTCACTGCCCCTCCTCCGGTCCGGTACCCTCACTGCCCCTCCTCCGGTCCGGTTCCCTCACTGTCCTCCTCCGGTCCGGTACCCTCACTGTCCCTCGTCCGGTCCGGTACCCTCACTGTCCCTCCTCCGGTCCGGTACCCTCACTGTCCCTCGTCCGGTCCGGTACCCTCACTGTCCCTCCTCCGGTCCGGTTCCCTCACTGTCCCTCCTCCGGTCCGGGACCCTCACTGCCCCTCGTCCGGTCCGGTTCCCTCACTGCCCCTCGTCCGGTCCGGTTCCCTCACTGCCCCTCGTCCGGTCCGGTACCCTCACTGTCCCTCGTCCGGTCCGGTACCCTCACTGTCCCTCGTCCGGTCCGGTACCCTCACTGTCCCTCGTCCGGTCCGGTACCCTCACTGTCCCTCCTCCGGTCCGGTACCCTCACTGTCCCTCCTCCGGTCCGGTTCCCTCACTGTCCCTCCTCCGGTCCGGTACCCTCACTGTCCCTCGTCCGGTCCGGTACCCTCACTGTCCCTCGTCCGGTCCGGTACCCTCACTGTCCCTCGTCCGGTCCGGTACCCTCACTGTCCCTCGTCCGGTCCGGTTCCCTCACTGTCCCTCCTCCGGTCCGGTACCCTCACTGTCCCTCGTCCGGTCCGGTACCCTCACTGTCCCTCCTCCGGTCCGGTTCCCTCACTGTCCCTCCTCCGGTCCGGTACCCTCACTGTCCCTCGTCCGGTCCGGTACCCTCACTGTCCCTCGTCCGGTCCGGTTCCCTCACTGTCCCTCGTCCGGTCCGGTACCTTCACTGTCCCTCGTCCGGTCCGGTTCCCTCACTGTCCCTCCTCCGGTCCGGTACCCTCACTGTCCCTCCTCCGGTCCGGTTCCCTCACTGTCCCTCGTCCGGTCCGGTACCCTCACTGTCCCTCCTCCGGTCCGGTTCCCTCACTGTCCCTCGTCCGGTCCGGTTCCCTCACTGCCCCTCGTCCGGTCCGGTACCCTCACTGCCCCTCGTCCGGTCCGGTACCCTCACTGTCCCTCGTCCGGTCCGGTACCCTCACTGTCCCTCGTCCGGTCCGGTACCCTCACTGCCCCTCGTCCGGTCCGGTACCCTCACTGTCCCTCGTCCGGTCCGGTTCCCTCACTGTCCCTCGTCCGGTCCGGTACCCTCACTGTCCCTCCTCCGGTCCGGTACCCTCACTGTCCCTCGTCCGGTCCGGTACCCTCACTGCCCCTCCTCCGGTCCGGTACCCTCACTGTCCCTCGTCCGGTCCGGTACCCTCACTGTCCCTCGTCCGGTCCGGTACCCTCACTGTCCCTCGTCCGGTCCGGTTCCCTCACTGTCCCTCCTCCGGTCCGGTACCCTCACTGCCCCTCGTCCGGTCCGGGACCCTCACTGTCCCTCGTCCGGTCCGGTACCCTCACTGTCCCTCGTCCAGTCCGGTACCCTCACTGTCCCTCCTCCGGTCCGGTTCCCTCACTGTCCCTCGTCCGGTCCGGTACCCTCACTGTCCCTCGTCCGGTCCGGTACCCTCACTGTCCCTCCTCCGGTCCGGTACCCTCACTGTCCCTCGTCCGGTCCGGTACCCTCACTGTCCCTCGTCCGGTCCGGTACCCTCACTGTCCCTCGTCCGGTCCGGTTCCCTCACTGTCCCTCGTCCGGTCCGGTACCTTCACTGTCCCTCGTCCGGTCCGGTTCCCTCACTGTCCCTCCTCCGGTCCGGTACCCTCACTGTCCCTCCTCCGGTCCGGTTCCCTCACTGTCCCTCGTCCGGTCCGGTACCCTCACTGTCCCTCCTCCGGTCCGGTTCCCTCACTGTCCCTCGTCCGGTCCGGTTCCCTCACTGCCCCTCCTCCGGTCCGGTACCCTCACTGTCCCTCCTCCGGTCCGGTTCCCTCACTGTCCCTCCTCCGGTCCGGTACCCTCACTGTCCCTCCTCCGGTCCGGTTCCCTCACTGTCCCTCGTCCGGTCCGGTACCCTCACTGTCCCTCCTCCGGTCCGGTTCCCTCACTGTCCCTCGTCCGGTCCGGTACCCTCACTGTCCCTCGTCCGGTCCGGTACCCTCACTGCCCTCCTCCGGTCCGGTACCCTCACTGTCCCTCGTCCGGTCCGGTACCCTCACTGTCCCTCCTCCGGTCCGGTACCCTCACTGTCCCTCCTCCGGTCCGGTTCCCTCACTGTCCCTCGTCCGGTCCGGTACCCTCACTGTCCCTCCTCCGGTCCGGGACCCTCACTGTCCCTCGTCCGGTCCGGTACCCTCACTGTCCCTCGTCGGTCCGGTTCCCTCACTGTCCCTCCTCCGGTCCGGTACCCTCACTGTCCCTCGTCCGGTCCGGTACCCTCACTGCCCCTCCTCCGGTCCGGTTCCCTCACTGTCCCTCCTCCGGTCCGGTACCCTCACTGCCCTCGTCCGGTCCGGTACCCTCACTGTCCCTCGTCCGGTCCGGTTCCCTCACTGTCCCTCGTCCGGTCCGGTTCCCTCACTGTCCCTCGTCCGGTCCGGGACCCTCACTGTCCCTCGTCCGGTCCGGTACCCTCACTGTCCCTCGTCCGGTCCGGTTCCCTCACTGTCCCTCGTCCGGTCCGGGACCTTCACTGTCCCTCGTCCGGTCCGGTACCCTCACTGTCCCTCGTCCGGTCCGGTACCCTCACTGTCCCTCCTCCGGTCCGGTACCCTCACTGTCCCTCGTCCGGTCCGGGACCCTCACTGTCCCTCCTCCGGTCCGGGACCCTCACTGTCCCTCGTCCGGTCCGGTACCCTCACTGTCCCTCCTCCGGTCCGGTACCCTCACTGTCCCTCGTCCGGTCCGGGACCCTCACTGTCCCTCCTCCGGTCCGGTACCCTCACTGTCCCTCGTCCGGTCCGGGACCCTCACTGCCCCTCGTCCGGTCCGGTACCCTCACTGTCCCTCCTCCGGTCCGGTACCCTCACTGCCCTCGTCCGGTCCGGTACCCTCACTGTCCCTCGTCCGGTCCGGTACCCTCACTGTCCCTCGTCCGGTCCGGTACCTTCACTGTCCCTCGTCCGGTCCGGTTCCCTCACTGTCCCTCGTCCGGTCCGGGACCCTCACTGTCCCTCGTCCGGTCCGGTACCCTCACTGTCCCTCCTCCGGTCCGGTACCCTCACTGTCCCTCGTCCGGTCCGGTACCCTCACTGTCCCTCGTCCGGTCCGGTACCCTCACTGTCCTCCTCCGGTCCGGTACCCTCACTGTCCCTCCTCCGGTCCGGTACCCTCACTGTCCCTCCTCCGGTCCGGGACCCTCACTGTCCCTCCTCCGGTCCGGTACCCTCACTGTCCCTCCTCCGGTCCGGTACCCTCACTGTCCCTCGTCCGGTCCGGTACCTTCACTGTCCCTCGTCCGGTCCGGTACCCTCACTGTCCCTCGTCCGGTCCGGTACCCTCACTGCCCCTCCTCCGGTCCGGTACCCTCACTGTCCCTCGTCCGGTCCGGTACCTTCACTGTCCCTCGTCCGGTCCGGTACCCTCACTGCCCCTCGTCCGGTCCGGTACCCTCACTGTCCCTCCTCCGGTCCGGTTCCCTCACTGTCCCTCATCCGGTCCGGTACCCTCACTGCCCCTCGTCCGGTCCGGTACCCTCACTGTCCCTCCTCCGGTCCGGTACCCTCACTGTCCCTCGTCCGGTCCGGTACCCTCACTGTCCCTCGTCCGGTCCGGTACCCTCACTGTCCCTCGTCCGGTCCGGGACCCTCACTGCCCCTCGTCCGGTCCGGTACCCTCACTGTCCCTCCTCCGGTCCGGTACCCTCACTGTCCCTCCTCCGGTCCGGTACGCTCACTGTCCCTCCTCCGGTCCGGTACCCTCACTGTCCCTCGTCCGGTCCGGTACCCTCACTGTCCCTCATCCGGTCCGGTACCCTCACTGTCCCTCGTCCGGTCCGGTACCCTCACTGTCCCTCGTCCGGTCCGGGACCCTCACTGCCCCTCGTCCGGTCCGGTACCCTCACTGTCCCTCCTCCGGTCCGGGACCCTCACTGCCCCTCCTCCGGTCCGGTACCCTCACTGTCCCTCGTCCGGTCCGGTACCCTCACTGCCCCTCCTCCGGTCCGGTTCCCTCACTGTCCCTCGTCCGGTCCGGTACCCTCACTGCCCCTCCTCCGGTCCGGTTCCCTCACTGTCCCTCCTCCGGTCCGGTACCCTCACTGTCCCTCCTCCGGTCCGGTACCCTCACTGTCCCTCGTCCGGTCCGGTACCCTCACTGCCCTCCTCCGGTCCGGTACCCTCACTGTCCCTCGTCCGGTCCGGTACCCTCACTGTCCCTCCTCCGGTCCGGGACCCTCACTGCCCCTCCTCCGGTCCGGTACCCTCACTGTCCCTCGTCCGGTCCGGTACCCTCACTGTCCCTCGTCCGGTCCGGGACCCTCACTGTCCCTCGTCCGGTCCGGGACCCTCACTGTCCCTCGTCCGGTCCGGTACCCTCACTGTCCCTCGTCCGGTCCGGGACCCTCACTGTCCCTCGTCCGGTCCGGTACCCTCACTGCCCCTCCTCCGGTCCGGTACCCTCACTGCCCCTCGTCCGGTCCGGTACCCTCACTGTCCCTCGTCCGGTCCGGTTCCCTCACTGTCCCTCGTCCGGTCCGGTTCCCTCACTGTCCCTCGTCCGGTCCGGTACCCTCACTGCCCCTCGTCCGGTCCGGTACCCTCACTGTCCCTCGTCCGGTCCGGTACCCTCACTGCCCCTCGTCTGGTCCGGTACCCTCACTGTCCCTCCTCCGGTCCGGTTCCCTCACTGTCCCTCGTCCGGTCCGGGACCCTCACTGTCCCTCCTCCGGTCCGGTACCCTCACTGTCCCTCGTCCGGTCCGGTTCCCTCACTGTCCCTCGTCCGGTCCGGTACCCTCACTGTCCCTCCTCCGGTCCGGGACCCTCACTGTCCCTCCTCCGGTCCGGTACCCTCACTGCCCCTCGTCCGGTCCGGTTCCCTCACTGTCCCTCGTCCGGTCCGGTACCCTCACTGTCCCTCCTCCGGTCCGGGACCCTCACTGTCCCTCGTCCGGTCCGGTACCCTCACTGTCCCTCGTCCGGTCCGGGACCCTCACTGTCCCTCGTCCGGTCCGGTACCCTCACTGTCCCTCGTCCGGTCCGGTACCCTCACTGTCCCTCCTCCGGTCCGGGACCCTCACTGTCCCTCGTCCGGTCCGGTACCCTCACTGCCCCTCGTCCGGTCCGGTTCCCTCACTGTCCCTCGTCCGGTCCGGTTCCCTCACTGCCCCTCCTCCGGTCCGGTACCCTCACTGCCCCTCGTCCGGTCCGGTACCCTCACTGTCCCTCGTCCGGTCCGGTACCCTCACTGTCCCTCCTCCGGTCCGGTACCCTCACTGTCCCTCGTCCGGTCCGGTACCCTCACTGTCCCTCGTCCGGTCCGGTACCCTCACTGCCCCTCGTCCGGTCCGGGACCCTCACTGTCCTCGTCCGGTCCGGTACCCTCACTGTCCCTCCTCCGGTCCGGTACCCTCACTGTCCCTCCTCCGGTCCGGTACCCTCACTGTCCCTCGTCCGGTCCGGTACCCTCACTGTCCCTCCTCCGGTCCGGTACCCTCACTGCCCCTCGTCCGGTCCGGGACCCTCACTGTCCCTCCTCCGGTCCGGGACCCTCACTGTCCCTCGTCCGGTCCGGTATCCTCACTGTCCCTCCTCCGGTCCGGTACCCTCACTGTCCCTCGTCCGGTCCGGTACCCTCACTGTCCCTCGTCCGGTCCGGTACCCTCACTGTCCCTCCTCCGGTCCGGTACCCTCACTGTCCCTCGTCCGGTCCGGTACCCTCACTGCCCCTCCTCCGGTCCGGTTCCCTCACTGTCCCTCCTCCGGTCCGGGACCCTCACTGTCCCTCGTCCGGTCCGGTATCCTCACTGTCCCTCCTCCGGTCCGGTACCCTCACTGTCCCTCGTCCGGTCCGGTACCCTCACTGTCCCTCGTCCGGTCCGGTACCCTCACTGTCCCTCGTCCGGTCCGGTACCCTCACTGTCCCTCCTCCGGTCCGGTACCCTCACTGTCCCTCGTCCGGTCCGGTATCCTCACTGTCCCTCCTCCGGTCCGGTACCCTCACTGTCCCTCGTCCGGTCCGGGACCCTCACTGTCCCTCGTCCGGTCCGGTTCCCTCACTGCCCCTCGTCCGGTCCGGTACCCTCACTGTCCCTCCTCCGGTCCGGGACCCTCACTGTCCCTCCTCCGGTCCGGTACCCTCACTGCCCCTCGTCCGGTCCGGTACCCTCACTGCCCCTCGTCCGGTCCGGTACCCTCACTGTCCCTCGTCCGGTCCGGTACCCTCACTGCCCCTCCTCCGGTCCGGGACCCTCACTGCCCCTCGTCCGGTCCGGTACCCTCACTGTCCCTCCTCTGGTCCGGGACCCTCACTGTCCCTCCTCCGGTCCGGTACCCTCACTGTCCCTCGTCCGGTCCGGTTCCCTCACTGCCCCTCGTCCGGTCCGGGACCCTCACTGTCCCTCGTCCGGTCCGGTACCCTCACTGTCCTCCTCCGGTCCGGTACCCTCACTGTCCCTCGTCCGGTCCGGTACCCTCACTGTCCCTCGTCCGGTCCGGGACCCTCACTGCCCCTCGTCCGGTCCGGTACCCTCACTGTCCCTCGTCCGGTCCGGTACCCTCACTGTCCCTCCTCCGGTCCGGTACCCTCACTGTACCTCCTCCGGTCCGGTACCCTCACTGTCCCTCGTCCGGTCCGGTACCCTCACTGCCCCTCGTCCGGTCCGGTTCCCTCACTGCCCCTCGTCCGGTCCGGGACCCTCACTGTCCCTCCTCCGGTCCGGTACCCTCAATGCCCCTCGTCCGGTCCGGTACCCTCACTGCCCCTCGTCCGGTCCGGTTCCCTCACTGTCCCTCGTCCGGTCCGGTACCCTCACTGTCCCTCGTCCGGTCCGGGACCCTCACTGTCCCTCCTCCGGTCCGGTACCCTCACTGTCCCTCCTCCGGTCCGGTACCCTCACTGTCCCTCGTCCGGTCCGGTTCCCTCACTGTCCCTCGTCCGGTCCGGTACCCTCACTGTCCCTCCTCCGGTCCGGTACCCTCACTGTCCCTCCTCCGGTCCGGGACCCTCACTGCCCCTCGTCCGGTCCGGTACCCTCACTGTCCCTCCTCCGGTCCGGTACCCTCACTGTCCCTCCTCCGGTCCGGTTCCCTCACTGTCCCTCCTCCGGTCCGGTTCCCTCACTGTCCCTCGTCCGGTCCGGTACCCTCACTGTCCCTCGTCCGGTCCGGTACCCTCACTGTCCCTCCTCCGGTCCGGTTCCCTCACTGTCCCTCGTCCGGTCCGGTTCCCTCACTGTCGCTCGTCCGGTCCGGTACCCTCACTGCTCCTCGTCCGGTCCGGTACCCTCACTGTCCCTCGTCCGGTCCGGTACCCTCACTGTCCCTCCTCCGGTCCGGGACCCTCACTGTCCCTCGTCCGGTCCAGTACCCTCACTGTCCCTCGTCCGGTCCGGTTCCCTCACTGTCCCTCCTCCGGTCCGGTACCTCACTGCCCTCGTCCGGTCCGGTTCCCTCACTGCCCCTCCTCCGGTCCGGTACCCTCACTGTCCCTCGTCCGGTCCGGTACCCTCACTGCCCCTCGTCCGGTCCAGTACCCTCACTGTCCCTCCTCGGGTCCGGTTCCCTCACTGTCCCTCCTCCGGTCCGGTACCCTCACTGTCCCTCGTCCGGTCCGGTACCCTCACTGCCCCTCGTCCGGTCCGGTTCCCTCACTGTCCCTCGTCCGGTCCGGTACCCTCACTGTCCCTCCTCCGGTCCGGGACCCTCACTGCCCCTCGTCCGGTCCGGTTCCCTCACTGCCCCTCCTCCGGTCCGGTACCCTCACTGTCCCTCGTCCGGTCCGGTACCCTCACTGCCCCTCGTCCGGTCCGGGACCCTCACTGTCCCTCCTCCGGTCCGGGACACTCACTGTCCCTCCTCCGGTCCGGTACCCTCACTGTCCCTCCTCCGGTCCGGTACCCTCACTGCCCCTCGTCCGGTCCGGGACCCTCACTGTCCCTCGTCCGGTCCGGTACCCTCACTGTCCCTCCTCCGGTCCGGTTCCCTCACTGCCCTCCTCCGGTCCGGTACCCTCACTGCCCCTCGTCCGGTCCGGTACCCTCACTGTCCCTCCTCCGGTCCGGTTCCTCACTGTCCCTCCTCCGGTCCGGGACCCTCACTGTCCCTCGTCCGGTCCGGTACCCTCACTGTCCTCGTCCGGTCCGGTTCCCTCACTGTCCCTCCTCCGGTCCGGTACCCTCACTGCCCCTCCTCCGGTCCGGTACCCTCACTGCCCCTCCTCCGGTCCGGTTCCCTCACTGTCCCTCCTCCGGTCCGGTACCCTCACTGTCCCTCGTCCGGTCCGGTACCCTCACTGTCCCTCCTCCGGTCCGGTACCCTCACTGTCCCTCGTCCGGTCCGGTACCCTCACTGTCCCTCCTCCGGTCCGGTTCCCTCACTGTCCCTCCTCCGGTCCGGGACCCTCACTGCCCCTCGTCCGGTCCGGTTCCCTCACTGCCCCTCGTCCGGTCCGGTTCCCTCACTGCCCCTCGTCCGGTCCGGTACCCTCACTGTCCCTCGTCCGGTCCGGTACCCTCACTGTCCCTCGTCCGGTCCGGTACCCTCACTGTCCCTCGTCCGGTCCGGTACCCTCACTGTCCCTCCTCCGGTCCGGTACCCTCACTGTCCCTCCTCCGGTCCGGTTCCCCTCACTGTCCCTCCTCCGGTCCGGTACCCTCACTGTCCCTCGTCCGGTCCGGTACCCTCACTGTCCCTCGTCCGGTCCGGTACCCTCACTGTCCCTCGTCCGGTCCGGTTCCCTCACTGTCCCTCGTCCGGTCCGGTACCTTCACTGTCCCTCGTCCGGTCCGGTTCCCTCACTGTCCCTCCTCCGGTCCGGTACCCTCACTGTCCCTCCTCCGGTCCGGTTCCCTCACTGTCCCTCGTCCGGTCCGGTACCCTCACTGTCCCTCCTCCGGTCCGGTTCCCTCACTGTCCCTCGTCCGGTCCGGTTCCCTCACTGCCCCTCGTCCGGTCCGGTACCCTCACTGCCCCTCGTCCGGTCCGGTACCCTCACTGTCCCTCGTCCGGTCCGGTACCCTCACTGTCCCTCGTCCGGTCCGGTACCCTCACTGCCCCTCGTCCGGTCCGGTACCCTCACTGTCCCTCGTCCGGTCCGGTTCCCTCACTGTCCCTCGTCCGGTCCGGTACCCTCACTGTCCCTCCTCCGGTCCGGTACCCTCACTGTCCCTCGTCCGGTCCGGTACCCTCACTGCCCCTCCTCCGGTCCGGTACCCTCACTGTCCCTCGTCCGGTCCGGTACCCTCACTGTCCCTCGTCCGGTCCGGTACCCTCACTGTCCCTCGTCCGGTCCGGTTCCCTCACTGTCCCTCCTCCGGTCCGGTACCCTCACTGCCCCTCGTCCGGTCCGGGACCCTCACTGTCCCTCGTCCGGTCCGGTACCCTCACTGTCCCTCCTCCGGTCCGGTACCCTCACTGTCCCTCGTCCGGTCCGGTACCCTCACTGTCCCTCGTCCAGTCCGGTACCCTCACTGTCCCTCCTCCGGTCCGGTTCCCTCACTGTCCCTCCTCCGGTCCGGTACCCTCACTGTCCCTCGTCCGGTCCGGTACCCTCACTGTCCCTCCTCCGGTCCGGTACCCTCACTGTCCCTCCTCCGGTCCGGTTCCCTCACTGTCCCTCGTCCGGTCCGGTACCCTCACTGTCCCTCCTCCGGTCCGGGACCCTCACTGTCCCTCGTCCGGTCCGGTACCCTCACTGTCCCTCGTCCGGTCCGGTTCCCTCACTGTCCCTCCTCCGGTCCGGTACCCTCACTGTCCCTCGTCCGGTCCGGTACCCTCACTGCCCCTCCTCCGGTCCGGTTCCCTCACTGTCCCTCCTCCGGTCCGGTACCCTCACTGCCCCTCGTCCGGTCCGGTACCCTCACTGTCCCTCGTCCGGTCCGGTACCCTCACTGTCCCTCGTCCGGTCCGGTACCCTCACTGTCCCTCGTCCGGTCCGGTACCCTCACTGTCCCTCCTCCGGTCCGGTACCCTCACTGTCCCTCCTCCGGTCCGGTTCCCTCACTGTCCCTCCTCCGGTCCGGTACCCTCACTGTCCCTCGTCCGGTCCGGTACCCTCACTGTCCCTCGTCCGGTCCGGTACCCTCACTGTCCCTCGTCCGGTCCGGTTCCCTCACTGTCCCTCGTCCGGTCCGGTACCTTCACTGTCCCTCGTCCGGTCCGGTTCCCTCACTGTCCCTCCTCCGGTCCGGTACCCTCACTGTCCCTCCTCCGGTCCGGTTCCCTCACTGTCCCTCGTCCGGTCCGGTACCCTCACTGTCCCTCCTCCGGTCCGGTTCCCTCACTGTCCCTCGTCCGGTCCGGTTCCCTCACTGCCCCTCGTCCGGTCCGGTACCCTCACTGCCCCTCGTCCGGTCCGGTACCCTCACTGTCCCTCGTCCGGTCCGGTACCCTCACTGTCCCTCGTCCGGTCCGGTACCCTCACTGCCCCTCGTCCGGTCCGGTACCCTCACTGTCCCTCGTCCGGTCCGGTTCCCTCACTGTCCCTCGTCCGGTCCGGTACCCTCACTGTCCCTCCTCCGGTCCGGTACCCTCACTGTCCCTCGTCCGGTCCGGTACCCTCACTGCCCCTCCTCCGGTCCGGTACCCTCACTGTCCCTCGTCCGGTCCGGTACCCTCACTGTCCCTCGTCCGGTCCGGTACCCTCACTGTCCCTCGTCCGGTCCGGTTCCCTCACTGTCCCTCCTCCGGTCCGGTACCCTCACTGCCCCTCGTCCGGTCCGGGACCCTCACTGTCCCTCGTCCGGTCCGGTACCCTCACTGTCCCTCCTCCGGTCCGGTACCCTCACTGTCCCTCGTCCGGTCCGGTACCCTCACTGTCCCTCGTCCAGTCCGGTACCCTCACTGTCCCTCCTCCGGTCCGGTTCCCTCACTGTCCCTCCTCCGGTCCGGTACCCTCACTGTCCCTCGTCCGGTCCGGTACCCTCACTGTCCCTCCTCCGGTCCGGTACCCTCACTGTCCCTCCTCCGGTCCGGTTCCCTCACTGTCCCTCGTCCGGTCCGGTACCCTCACTGTCCCTCCTCCGGTCCGGGACCCTCACTGTCCCTCGTCCGGTCCGGTACCCTCACTGTCCCTCGTCCGGTCCGGTTCCCTCACTGTCCCTCCTCCGGTCCGGTACCCTCACTGTCCCTCGTCCGGTCCGGTACCCTCACTGCCCCTCCTCCGGTCCGGTTCCCTCACTGTCCCTCCTCCGGTCCGGTACCCTCACTGCCCCTCGTCCGGTCCGGTACCCTCACTGTCCCTCGTCCGGTCCGGTTCCCTCACTGTCCCTCGTCCGGTCCGGTTCCCTCACTGTCCCTCGTCCGGTCCGGGACCCTCACTGTCCCTCGTCCGGTCCGGTACCCTCACTGTCCCTCGTCCGGTCCGGTTCCCTCACTGTCCCTCGTCCGGTCCGGGACCTTCACTGTCCCTCGTCCGGTCCGGTACCCTCACTGTCCCTCGTCCGGTCCGGTACCCTCACTGTCCCTCCTCCGGTCCGGTACCCTCACTGTCCCTCGTCCGGTCCGGGACCCTCACTGTCCCTCCTCCGGTCCGGGACCCTCACTGTCCCTCGTCCGGTCCGGTACCCTCACTGTCCCTCCTCCGGTCCGGTACCCTCACTGTCCCTCGTCCGGTCCGGGACCCTCACTGTCCCTCCTCCGGTCCGGTACCCTCACTGTCCCTCGTCCGGTCCGGGACCCTCACTGCCCCTCGTCCGGTCCGGTACCCTCACTGTCCCTCCTCCGGTCCGGTACCCTCACTGCCCCTCGTCCGGTCCGGTAACCCTCACTGTCCCTCGTCCGGTCCGGTACCCTCACTGTCCCTCGTCCGGTCCGGTACCTTCACTGTCCCTCGTCCGGTCCGGTTCCCTCACTGTCCCTCGTCCGGGTCCGGGACCCTCACTGTCCCTCGTCCGGTCCGGTACCCTCACTGTCCCTCCTCCGGTCCGGTACCCTCACTGTCCCTCGTCCGGTCCGGTACCCTCACTGTCCCTCGTCCGGTCCGGTACCCTCACTGTCCCTCCTCCGGTCCGGTACCCTCACTGTCCCTCCTCCGGTCCGGTACCCTCACTGTCCCTCCTCCGGTCCGGGACCCTCACTGTCCCTCCTCCGGTCCGGTACCCTCACTGTCCCTCCTCCGGTCCGGTACCCTCACTGTCCCTCGTCCGGTCCGGTACCCTCACTGTCCCTCGTCCGGTCCGGTTCCCTCACTGTCCCTCGTCCGGTCCGGTACCCTCACTGTCCCTCGTCCGGTCCGGTACCCTCACTGTCCCTCGTCCGGTCCGGTACCCTCACTGCCCCTCCTCCGGTCCGGTACCCTCACTGTCCCTCGTCCGGTCCGGTCTTCCCTCACTGCCCCTCGTCCGGTCCGGTTCCCTCACTGCCCCTCCTCCGGTCCGGGACCCTCACTGTCCCTCCTCCGGTCCGGTACCCTCACTGTCCCTCGTCCGGTCCGGTACCCTGACTGTCCCTCGTCCGGTCCGGTACCTTCACTGTCCCTCGTCCGGTCCGGTACCCTCACTGCCCCTCGTCCGGTCCGGTACCCTCACTGTCCCTCCTCCGGTCCGGTACCCTCACTGCCCCTCGTCCGGTCCGGTACCCTCACTGTCCCTCGTCCGGTCCGGGACCCTCACTGCCCCTCGTCCGGTCCGGTACCCTCACTGCCCCTCCTCCGGTCCGGTACCCTCACTGTCCCTCCTCCGGTCCGGTACCCTCACTGTCCCTCCTCCGGTCCGGTACCCTCACTGCCCCTCGTCCGGTCCGGTACCCTCACTGTCCCTCGTCCGGTCCGGTACCCTCACTGTCCCTCCTCCGGTCCGGTACCCTCACTGTCCCTCCTCCGGTCCGGTACCCTCACTGTCCCTCCTCCGGTCCGGTACCCTCACTGTCCCTCCTCCGGTCCGGTACCCTCACTGTCCCCTCCTCCGGTCCGGTTCCCTCACTGTCCCTCGTCCGGTCCGGTACCCTCACTGTCCCTCGTCCGGTCCGGTACCCTCACTGTCCCTCATCCGGTCCGGTACCCTCACTGTCCCTCGTCCGGTCCGGTACCCTCACTGTCCCTCGTCCGGTCCGGGACCCTCACTGCCCCTCGTCCGGGTCCGGTACCCTCACTGTCCCTCCTCCGGTCCGGTACCCTCACTGTCCCTCCTCCGGTCCGGTACCCTCACTGTCCCTCCTCCGGTCCGGTACCCTCACTGTCCCCTCGTCCGGTCCGGTACCCTCACTGTCCCTCGTCCGGTCCGGTACCCTCACTGTCCCTCGTCCGGTCCGGTACCCTCACTGTCCCTCGTCCGGTCCGGGACCCTCACTGCCCCTCGTCCGGTCCGGTACCCTCACTGTCCCTCCTCCGGTCCGGGACCCTCACTGCCCCTCCTCCGGTCCGGTACCCTCACTGTCCCTCGTCCGGTCCGGTACCCTCACTGCCCCTCCTCCGGTCCGGTTCCCTCACTGTCCCTCGTCCGGTCCGGTACCCTCACTGCCCCTCCTCCGGTCCGGTTCCCTCACTGTCCCTCGTCCGGTCCGGTACCCTCACTGCCCCTCGTCCGGTCCGGTACCCTCACTGTCCCTCGTCCGGTCCGGTACCCTCACTGCCCCTCGTCCGGTCCGGTTCCCTCACTGCCCCTCGTCCGGTCCGGTTCCCTCACTGCCCCTCGTCCGGTCCGGTACCCTCACTGTCCCTCGTCCGGTCCGGTTCCCTCACTGTCCCTCCTCCGGTCCGGTACCCTCACTGCCCCTCGTCCGGTCCGGTACCCTCACTGTCCCTCGTCCGGTCCGGTACCCTCACTGTCCCTCCTCCGGTCCCGGTACCCTCACTGTCCCTCCTCCGGTCCGGTACCCTCACTGTCCCTCGTCCGGTCCGGTTCCCTCACTGTCCCTCGTCCGGTCCGGTACCCTCACTGCCCCTCGTCCGGTCCGGTTCCCTCACTGTCCCTCGTCCGGTCCGGTACCCTCACTGTCCCTCGTCCGGTCCGGTACCCTCACTGCCCCTCGTCCGGTCCGGTTCCCTCACTGCCCCTCGTCCGGTCCGGTACCCTCACTGTCCCTCCTCCGGTCCGGTACCCTCACTGTCCCTCCTCCGGTCCGGTACCCTCACTGTCCCTCCTCCGGTCCGGTACCCTCACTGTCCCTCGTCCGGTCCGGTTCCCTCACTGTCCCTCGTCCGGTCCGGTACCCTCACTGCCCCTCGTCCGGTCCGGTTCCCTCACTGCCCCTCGTCCGGTCCGGTACCCTCACTGTCCCTCGTCCGGTCCGGTACCCTCACTGTCCCTCGTCCGGTCCGGTTCCCTCACTGTCCCTCCTCCGGTCCGGTTCCCTCACTGTCCCTCGTCCGGTCCGGTTCCCTCACTGTCCCTCCTCCGGTCCGGTTCCCTCACTGTCCCTCGTCTGGTCCAGTTCCCTCACTGCCCCTCCTCCGGTCCGGTACCCTCACTGTCCCTCGTCCGGTTCCGGTACCCTCACTGTCCCTCGTCCGGTCCTGTACCCTCACTGTCCCTCGTCCGGTCCGGTTCCCTCACTGTCCCTCGTCCGGTCCGGTACCCTCACTGCCCCTCGTCCGGTCCGGTTCCCTCACTGTCCCTCGTCCGGTCCGGTACCCTCACTGTCCCTCCTCCGGTCCGGTACCCTCACTGTCCCTCGTCCGGTCCGGTACCCTCACTGTCCCTCCTCCGGTCCGGTACCCTCACTGTCCCTCCTCCGGTCCGGTACCCTCACTGCCCCTCGTCCGGTCCGGTACCCTCACTGTCCCTCGTCCGGTCCGGTACCCTCACTGTCCCTCGTCCGGTCCGGTACCCTCACTGCCCCTCGTCCGGTCCGGTACCCTCACTGTCCCTCGTCCGGTCCGGTACCCTCACTGTCCCTCCTCCGGTCCGGTTCCCTCACTGCCCCTCGTCCGGTCCGGTACCCTCACTGTCCCTCGTCCGGTCCGGTACCCTCACTGTCCCTCGTCCGGTCCGGTACCCTCACTGTCCCTCGTCCGGTCCGGTACCCTCACTGTCCCTCGTCCGGTCCGGTACCCTCACTGCCCCTCCTCCGGTCCGGTTCCCTCACTGTCCCTCGTCCGGTCCGGTACCCTCACTGTCCCTCCTCCGGTCCGGTACCCTCACTGCCCCTCGTCCGGTCCGGTACCCTCACTGTCCCTCCTCCGGTCCGGTACCCTCACTGTCCCTCCTCCGGTCCGGTTCCCTCACTGTCCCTCCTCCGGTCCGGTTCCCTCACTGTCCCTCGTCCGGTCCGGTACCCTCACTGTCCCTCGTCCGGTCCGGTTCCCTCACTGTCCCTCGTCCGGTCCGGGACCTTCACTGTCCCTCGTCCGGTCCGGTTCCCTCACTGTCCCTCGTCCGGTCCGGTTCCCTCACTGTCCCTCGTCTGGTCCGGTTCCCTCACTGCCCCTCCTCCGGTCCGGTACCCTCACTGCCCCTCCTCCGGTCCGGTACCCTCACTGCCCCTCCTCCGGTCCGGTACCCTCACTGCCCCTCCTCCGGTCCGGTACCCTCACTGTCCCTCGTCCGGTCCGGTTCCCTCACTGTCCCTCGTTCGGTCCGGGACCCTCACTGTCCCTCGTCCGGTCCGGGACCCTCACTGCCCCTCGTCCGGTCCGGTTCCCTCACTGCCCCTCGTCCGGTCCGGTACCCTCACTGCCCCTCGTCCGGTCCGGGACCCTCACTGCCCCTCCTCCGGTCCGGTACCCTCACTGCCCCTCCTCCGGTCCGGGACCCTCACTGTCCCTCGTCCGGTCCGGGACCCTCACTGTCCCTCGTCCGGTCCGGTTCCCTCACTGTCCCTCCTCCGGTCCGGTACCCTCACTGCCCCTCGTCCGGTCCGGGACCCTCACTGTCCCTCCTCCGGTCCGGTTCCCTCACTGTCCCTCCTCCGGTCCGGTACCCTCACTGCCCCTCCTCCGGTCCGGTACCCTCACTGTCCCTCGTCCGGTCCGGTACCCTCACTGTCCCTCGTCCGGTCCGGGACCCTCACTGTCCCTCGTCCGGTCCGGTACCCTCACTGTCCCTCGTCCGGTCCGGTTCCCTCACTGCCCCTCCTCCGGACCGGTACCCTCACTGTCCCTCGTCCGGTCCGGTACCCTCACTGTCCCTCGTCCGGTCCGGTACCCTCACTGTCCCTCGTCCGGTCCGGTACCCTCACTGCCCCTCGTCCGGTCCGGTACCCTCACTGTCCCTCCTCCGGTCCGGTTCCCTCACTGTCCCTCCTCCGGTCCGGTACCCTCACTGTCCCTCCTCCGGTCCGGTACCCTCACTGTCCCTCGTCCGGTCCGGTACCCTCACTGTCCCTCGTCCGGTCCGGTACCCTCACTGTCCCTCCTCCGGTCCGGTACCCTCACTGTCCCTCGTCCGGTCCGGTACCCTCACTGTCCCTCCTCCGGTCCGGTACCCTCACTGTCCCTCGTCCGGTCCGGTACCCTCACTGCCCCTCCTCCGGTCCGGTACCCTCACTGCCCCTCGTCCGGTCCGGTACCCTCACTGCCCCTCCTCCGGTCCGGTTCCCTCACTGTCCCTCCTCCGGTCCGGTACCCTCACTGCCCCTCGTCCGGTCCGGTACCCTCACTGTCCCTCCTCCGGTCCGGTACCCTCACTGTCCCTCGTCCGGTCCGGTACCCTCACTGTCCCTCGTCCGGTCCGGTACCCTCACTGTCCCTCCTCCGGTCCGGTTCCCTCACTGTCCCTCCTCCGGTCCGGTACCCTCACTGTCCCTCGTCCGGTCCGGTACCCTCACTGTCCCTCCTCCGGTCCGGTACCCTCACTGTCCCTCCTCCGGTCCGGTACCCTCACTGTCCCTCGTCCGGTCCGGTACCCTCACTGTCCCTCCTCCGGTCCGGTACCCTCACTGTCCCTCGTCCGGTCCGGTACCCTCACTGTCCCTCGTCCGGTCCGGTACCCTCACTGTCCCTCGTCCGGTCCGGTACCCTCACTGTCCCCTCCTCCGGTCCGGTACCCTCACTGCCCCTCGTCCGGTCCGGTTCCCTCACTGTCCCTCGTCCGGTCCGGGACCCTCACTGCCCCTCCTCCGGTCCGGTACCCTCACTGTCCCTCGTCCGGTCCGGTACCCTCACTGTCCCTCGTCCGGTCCGGTACCCTCACTGCCCCTCGTCCGGTCCGGTTCCCTCACTGTCCCTCGTCCGGTCCGGGACCCTCACTGCCCCTCCTCCGGTCCGGTACCCTCACTGTCCCTCGTCCGGTCCGGTACCCTCACTGTCCCTCGTCCGGTCCGGTACCCTCACTGCCCCTCGTCCGGTCCGGTTCCCTCACTGTCCCTCGTCCGGTCCGGGACCCTCACTGCCCCTCCTCCGGTCCGGTTCCCTCACTGTCCCTCGTCCGGTCCGGTACCCTCACTGTCCCTCCTCCGGTCCGGTACCCTCACTGTCCCTCCTCCGGTCCGGTTCCCTCACTGTCCCTCGTCCGGTCCGGTACCCTCACTGTCCCTCGTCCGGTCCGGTACCCTCACTGTCCCTCCTCCGGTCCGGTACCCTCACTGTCCCTCCTCCGGTCCGGTACCCTCACTGCCCCTCCTCCGGTCCGGGACCCTCACTGTCCCTCCTCCGGTCCGGTACCCTCACTGTCCCTCGTCCGGTCCGGTACCCTCACTGTCCCTCGTCCGGTCCGGTACCCTCACTGTCCCTCGTCCGGTCCGGGACCCTCACTGTCTCTCCTCCGGTCCGGTTCCCTCACTGTCCCTCGTCCGGTCCGGTACCCTCACTGTCCCTCGTCCGGTCCGGTACCCTCACTGTCCCTCGTCCGGTCCGGTACCCTCACTGTCCCTCGTCCGGTCCGGTACCCTCACTGTCCCTCCTCCGGTCCGGTACCCTCACTGCCCCTCGTCCGGTCCAGTTCCCTCACTGCCCCTCGTCCGGTCCGGTACCCTCACTGCCCCTCGTCCGGTCCGGTTCCCTCACTGTCCCTCGTCCAGTCCGGTACCCTCACTGTCCCTCGTCCAGTCCGGGACCCTCACTGTCCCTCGTCCGGTCCGGTACCCTCACTGTCCCTCCTCCGGTCCGGTACGCTCACTGTCCCTCATCCGGTCCGGGACCCTCACTGTCCCTCCTCCGGTCCGGTTCCCTCACTGTCCCTCCTCCGGTCCGGTACCCTCACTGTCCCTCCTCCGGTCCGGTACCCTCACTGCCCCTCGTCCGGTCCGGTACCCTCACTGCCCCTCGTCCGGTCCGGTACCCTCACTGCCCCTCCTCCGGTCCGGGACCCTCACTGCCCCTCGTCCGGTCCGGTACCCTCACTGTCCCTCCTCCGGTCCGGTACCCTCACTGTCCCTCCTCCGGTCCGGTACCCTCACTGTCCCTCGTCCGGTCCGGTACCCTCACTGTCCCTCGTCCGGTCCGGTACCCTCACTGTCCCTCGTCCGGTCCGGGACCCTCACTGTCCCTCGTCCGGTCCGGTTCCCTCACTGTCCCTCGTCCGGTCCGGTACCCTCACTGTCCCTCGTCCGGTCCGGTTCCCTCACTGTCCCTCGTCCGGTCCGGTACCCTCACTGTCCCTCGTCCGGTCCGGTACCCTCACTGTCCCTCGTCCGGTCCGGTACCCTGACTGTCCCTCCTCCGGTCCGGTACCTTCACTGTCCCTCGTCCGGTCCGGTACCCTCACTGCCCCTCCTCCGGTCCGGTACCCTCACTGCCCCTCGTCCGGTCCGGTACCCTCACTGTCCCTCGTCCGGTCCGGTACCCTCACTGTCCCTCCTCCGGTCCGGTACCCTCACTGTCCCTCGTCCGGTCCGGTTCCCTCACTGCCCCTCCTCCGGTCCGGTACCCTCACTGTCCCTCGTCCGGTCCGGTACCCTCACTGTCCCTCGTCCGGTCCGGTACCCTCACTGTCCCTCGTCCGGTCCGGTTCCCTCACTGTCCCTCGTCCGGTCCGGTACCCTCACTGTCCCTCGTCCGGTCCGGTTCCCTCACTGTCCCTCGTCCGGTCCGGTACCCTGACTGTCCCTCCTCCGGTCCGGTACCTTCACTGTCCCTCGTCCGGTCCGGTACCCTCACTGTCCCTCCTCCGGTCCGGTACCCTCACTGTCCCTCCTCCGGTCCGGTACCCTCACTGTCCCTCGTCCGGTCCGGTACCCTCACTGCCCCTCCTCCGGTCCGGTACCCTCACTGTCCCTCGTCCGGTCCGGTACCCTCACTGTCCCTCCTCCGGTCCGGTACCCTCACTGTCCCTCGTCCGGTCCGGTTCCCTCACTGCCCCTCCTCCGGTCCGGTACCCTCACTGTCCCTCGTCCGGTCCGGTACCCTCACTGTCCCTCGTCCGGTCCGGTTCCCTCACTGTCCCTCGTCCGGTCCGGTACCCTCACTGTCCCTCGTCCGGTCCGGTTCCCTCACTGTCCCTCGTCCGGTCCGGTACCCTGACTGTCCCTCCTCCGGTCCGGTACCTTCACTGTCCCTCGTCCGGTCCGGTACCCTCACTGTCCCTCCTCCGGTCCGGTACCCTCACTGTCCCTCCTCCGGTCCGGTACCCTCACTGTCCCTCGTCCGGTCCGGTTCCCTCACTGCCCCTCCTCCGGTCCGGTACCCTCACTGTCCCTCGTCCGGTCCGGGACCCTCACTGCCCCTCGTCCGGTCCGGTACCCTCACTGTCCCTCGTCCGGTCCGGTACCCTCACTGTCCCTCCTCCGGTCCGGTTCCCTCACTGTCCCTCCTCCGGTCCGGTTCCCTCACTGTCCCTCCTCCGGTCCGGTACCCTCACTGTCCCTCCTCCGGTCCGGGACCCTCACTGTCCCTCGTCCGGTCCGGTTCCCTCACTGTCCCTCCTCCGGTCCGGTACCCTCACTGTCCCTCCTCCGGTCCGGTTCCCTCACTGTCCCTCCTCCGGTCCGGTACCTTCACTGTCCCTCGTCCGGTCCGGTACCCTCACTGTCCCTCCTCCGGTCCGGGACCCTCACTGCCCCTCGTCCGGTCCGGTACCCTCACTGCCCCTCGTCCGGTCCGGTACCCTCACTGCCCCTCGTCCGGTCCGGTACCCTCACTGCCCCTCCTCCGGTCCGGTTCCCTCACTGTCCCTCGTCCGGTCCGGTACCCTCACTGTCCCTCCTCCGGTCCGGGACCCTCACTGCCCCTCGTCCGGTCCGGTACCCTCACTGTCCCTCCTCCGGTCCGGTACCCTCACTGTCCCTCGTCCGGTCCGGTACCCTCACTGTCCCTCCTCCGGTCCGGTACCCTCACTGTCCCTCGTCCGGTCCGGTTCCCTCACTGTCCCTCGTCCGGTCCGGGACCCTCACTGTCCCTCGTCCGGTCCGGTACCCTCACTGTCCCTCGTCCGGTCCGGGACCCTCACTGTCCCTCCTCCGGTCCGGGACCCTCACTGTCTCTCGTCCGGTCCGGTTCCCTCACTGCCCCTCGTCCGGTCCGGGACCCTCACTGCCCCTCCTCCGGTCCGGTACCCTCACTGCCCCTCGTCCGGTCCGGTACCCTCACTGTCCCTCGTCCGGTCCGGTACCCTCACTGTCCCTCGTCCGGTCCGGTACCCTCACTGTCCCTCGTCCGGTCCGGGACCCTCACTGCCCCTCGTCCGGTCCGGTACCCTCACTGTCCCTCGTCCGGTCCGGTACCCTCACTGTACCTCCTCCGGTCCGGTACCCTCACTGTCCCTCCTCCGGTCCGGGACCCTCACTGCCCCTCCTCCGGTCCGGTACCCTCACTGTCCCTCCTCCGGTCCGGTTCCCTCACTGTCCCTCGTCTGGTCCAGTTCCCTCACTGCCCCTCCTCCGGTCCGGTACCCTCACTGCCCCTCCTCCGGTCCGGTACCCTCACTGCCCCTCCTCCGGTCCGGTACCCTCACTGCCCCTCCTCCGGTCCGGTACCCTCACTGTCCCTCGTCCGGTCCGGTTCCCTCACTGTCCCTCGTTCGGTCCGGGACCCTCACTGTCCCTCGTCCGGTCCGGGACCCTCACTGCCCCTCGTCCGGTCCGGTTCCCTCACTGCCCCTCGTCCGGTCCGGTACCCTCACTGCCCCTCCTCCGGTCCGGTACCCTCACTGTCCCTCGTCCGGTCCGGTTCCCTCACTGTCCCTCGTTCGGTCCGGGACCCTCACTGTCCCTCGTCCGGTCCGGGACCCTCACTGCCCCTCGTCCGGTCCGGTTCCCTCACTGCCCCTCGTCCGGTCCGGTACCCTCACTGCCCCTCGTCCGGTCCGGGACCCTCACTGCCCCTCCTCCGGTCCGGTACCCTCACTGCCCCTCCTCCGGTCCGGGACCCTCACTGTCCCTCGTCCGGTCCGGGACCCTCACTGTCCCTCGTCCGGTCCGGTTCCCTCACTGTCCCTCCTCCGGTCCGGTACCCTCACTGCCCCTCGTCCGGTCCGGGACCCTCACTGTCCCTCCTCCGGTCCGGTTCCCTCACTGTCCCTCCTCCGGTCCGGTACCCTCACTGCCCCTCCTCCGGTCCGGTACCCTCACTGTCCCTCGTTCGGTCCGGTACCCTCACTGTCCCTCGTCCGGTCCGGGACCCTCACTGTCCCTCGTCCGGTCCGGTACCCTCACTGTCTCTCGTCCGGTCCGGTTCCCTCACTGCCCCTCCTCCGGACCGGTACCCTCACTGTCCCTCGTCCGGTCCGGTACCCTCACTGTCCCTCGTCCGGTCCGGTACCCTCACTGTCCCTCGTCCGGTCCGGTACCCTCACTGCCCCTCGTCCGGTCCGGTACCCTCACTGTCCCTCCTCCGGTCCGGTTCCCTCACTGTCCCTCCTCCGGTCCGGTACCCTCACTGTCCCTCGTCCGGTCCGGTACCCTCACTGTCCCTCGTCCGGTCCGGTACCCTCACTGTCCCTCCTCCGGTCCGGTACCCTCACTGTCCCTCGTCCGGTCCGGTACCCTCACTGTCCCTCCTCCGGTCCGGTACCCTCACTGTCCCTCGTCCGGTCCGGTACCCTCACTGCCCCTCCTCCGGTCCGGTACCCTCACTGCCCCTCCTCCGGTCCGGTACCCTCACTGCCCCTCGTCCGGTCCGGTACCCTCACTGCCCCTCCTCCGGTCCGGTTCCCTCACTGTCCCTCCTCCGGTCCGGTACCCTCACTGCCCCTCGTCCGGTCCGGTACCCTCACTGTCCCTCCTCCGGTCCGGTACCCTCACTGTCCCTCGTCCGGTCCGGTACCCTCACTGTCCCTCGTCCGGTCCGGTACCCTCACTGTCCCTCCTCCGGTCCGGTTCCCTCACTGTCCCTCCTCCGGTCCGGTACCCTCACTGTCCCTCGTCCGGTCCGGTACCCTCACTGTCCCTCCTCCGGTCCGGTACCCTCACTGTCCCTCCTCCGGTCCGGTACCCTCACTGTCCCTCGTCCGGTCCGGTACCCTCACTGTCCCTCGTCCGGTCCGGTACCCTCACTGTCCCTCGTCCGGTCCGGTACCCTCACTGTCCCTCCTCCGGTCCGGTACCCTCACTGCCCCTCGTCCGGTCCGGTTCCCTCACTGTCCCTCGTCCGGTCCGGGACCCTCACTGCCCCTCCTCCGGTCCGGTACCCTCACTGTCCCTCGTCCGGTCCGGTACCCTCACTGTCCCTCGTCCGGTCCGGTACCCTCACTGCCCCTCGTCCGGTCCGGTTCCCTCACTGTCCCTCGTCCGGTCCGGTACCCTCACTGTCCCTCCTCCGGTCCGGTACCCTCACTGTCCCTCGTCCGGTCCGGTACCCTCACTGCCCCTCGTCCGGTCCGGTTCCCTCACTGTCCCTCGTCCGGTCCGGGACCCTCACTGCCCCTCCTCCGGTCCGGTTCCCTCACTGTCCCTCGTCCGGTCCGGTACCCTCACTGTCCCTCGTCCGGTCCGGTACCCTCACTGTCCCTCGTCCGGTCCGGTACCCTCACTGCCCCTCGTCCGGTCCGGTACCCTCACTGTCCCTCGTCCGGTCCGGTTCCCTCACTGTCCCTCCTCCGGTCCGGTACCCTCACTGTCCCTCGTCCGGTCCGGTACCCTCACTGTCCCTCGTCCGGTCCGGTACCCTCACTGTCCCTCGTCCGGTCCGGTACCCTCACTGTCCCTCGTCCGGTCCGGTACCCTCACTGTCCCTCGTCCGGTCCGGTACCCTCACTGTCCCTCGTCCGGTCCGGTACCCTCACTGTCCCTCGTCCGGTCCGGTACCCTCACTGTCCCTCCTCCGGTCCGGTACCCTCACTGTCCCTCGTCCGGTCCGGGACCCTCACTGTCCCTCGTCCGGTCCGGTACCCTCACTGTCCCTCCTCCGGTCCGGTACCCTCACTGTCCCTCGTCCGGTCCGGTACCCTCACTGTCCCTCCTCCGGTCCGGTACCCTCACTGTCCCTCCTCCGGTCCGGTACCCTCACTGTCCCTCCTCCGGTCCGGTTCCCTCACTGTCCCTCGTCCGGTCCGGTACCCTCACTGTCCCTCGTCCGGTCCGGTACCCTCACTGTCCCTCCTCCGGTCCGGTACCCTCACTGTCCCTCCTCCGGTCCGGTACCCTCACTGTCCCTCGTCCGGTCCGGTACCCTCACTGTCCCTCCTCCGGTCCGGTACCCTCACTGTCCCTCCTCCGGTCCGGTTCCCTCACTGTCCCTCGTCCGGTCCGGTACCCTCACTGTCCCTCGTCCGGTCCGGTTCCCTCACTGTCCCTCCTCCGGTCCGGTACCCTCACTGTCCCTCGTCCGGTCCGGTACCCTCACTGTCCCTCCTCCGGTCCGGTACCCTCACTGTCCCTCGTCCGGTCCGGGACCCTCACTGTCCCTCGTCCGGTCCGGGACCCTCACTGTCTCTCCTCCGGTCCGGTTCCCTCACTGTCCCTCGTCCGGTCCGGTACCCTCACTGTCCCTCGTCCGGTCCGGTACCCTCACTGTCCCTCGTCCGGTCCGGTACCCTCACTGTCCCTCGTCCGGTCCGGTACCCTCACTGTCCCTCGTCCGGTCCGGTACCCTCACTGTCCCTCCTCCGGTCCGGTACCCTCACTGCCCCTCGTCCGGTCCGGTTCCCTCACTGCCCCTCGTCCGGTCCGGTACCCTCACTGCCCCTCGTCCGGTCCGGTTCCCTCACTGTCCCTCGTCCAGTCCGGTACCCTCACTGTCCCTCGTCCAGTCCGGGACCCTCACTGTCCCTCGTCCGGTCCGGTACCCTCACTGTCCCTCCTCCGGTCCGGTACGCTCACTGTCCCTCATCCGGTCCGGGACCCTCACTGTCCCTCCTCCGGTCCGGTTCCCTCACTGTCCCTCCTCCGGTCCGGTACCCTCACTGTCCCTCCTCCGGTCCGGTACCCTCACTGCCCCTCGTCCGGTCCGGTACCCTCACTGCCCCTCGTCCGGTCCGGTACCCTCACTGCCCCTCCTCCGGTCCGGGACCCTCACTGCCCCTCGTCCGGTCCGGTACCCTCACTGTCCCTCCTCCGGTCCGGTACCCTCACTGTCCCTCCTCCGGTCCGGTACCCTCACTGTCCCTCGTCCGGTCCGGTACCCTCACTGTCCCTCGTCCGGTCCGGTACCCTCACTGTCCCTCGTCCGGTCCGGGACCCTCACTGTCCCTCGTCCGGTCCGGTTCCCTCACTGTCCCTCGTCCGGTCCGGTACCCTCACTGTCCCTCGTCCGGTCCGGTTCCCTCACTGTCCCTCGTCCGGTCCGGTACCCTCACTGTCCCTCGTCCGGTCCGGTACCCTCACTGTCCCTCGTCCGGTCCGGTACCCTGACTGTCCCTCCTCCGGTCCGGTACCTTCACTGTCCCTCGTCCGGTCCGGTACCCTCACTGTCCCTCCTCCGGTCCGGTACCCTCACTGCCCCTCCTCCGGTCCGGTACCCTCACTGCCCCTCGTCCGGTCCGGTACCCTCACTGTCCCTCGTCCGGTCCGGTACCTTCACTGTCCCTCCTCCGGTCCGGTACCCTCACTGTCCCTCCTCCGGTCCGGTACCCTCACTGTCCCTCGTCCGGTCCGGTACCCTCACTGTCCCTCCTCCGGTCCGGTACCCTCACTGTCCCTCGTCCGGTCCGGTTCCCTCACTGCCCCTCCTCCGGTCCGGTACCCTCACTGTCCCTCGTCCGGTCCGGTACCCTCACTGTCCCTCGTCCGGTCCGGTACCCTCACTGTCCCTCCTCCGGTCCGGTACCCTCACTGTCCCTCGTCCGGTCCGGTTCCCTCACTGTCCCTCGTCCGGTCCGGTACCCTCACTGTCCCTCGTCCGGTCCGGTACCCTCACTGTCCCTCGTCCGGTCCGGTTCCCTCACTGTCCCTCGTCCGGTCCGGTACCCTCACTGTCCCTCGTCCGGTCCGGTTCCCTCACTGTCCCTCGTCCGGTCCGGTACCCTGACTGTCCCTCCTCCGGTCCGGTACCTTCACTGTCCCTCGTCCGGTCCGGTACCCTCACTGTCCCTCCTCCGGTCCGGTACCCTCACTGTCCCTCCTCCGGTCCGGTATCCTCACTGTCCCTCGTCCGGTCCGGTACCCTCACTGTCCCTCCTCCGGTCCGGTACCCTCACTGCCCCTCCTCCGGTCCGGTACCCTCACTGTCCCTCGTCCGGTCCGGTTCCCTCACTGCCCCTCGTCCGGTCTGGTACCTTCACTGTCCCTCCTCCGGTCCGGTACCCTCACTGTCCCTCCTCCGGTCCGGTACCCTCACTGTCCCTCCTCCGGTCCGGTACCCTCACTGTCCCTCATCCGGTCCGGTACCCTCACTGTCCCTCGTCCGGTCCGGTACCCTCACTGTCCCTCGTCCGGTCCGGTACCCTCACTGCCCCTCCTCCGGTCCGGTACCCTCACTGTCCCTCGTCCGGTCCGGTACCCTCACTGTCCCTCCTCCGGTCCGGTACCCTCACTGTCCCTCGTCCGGTCCGGTTCCCTCACTGCCCCTCCTCCGGTCCGGTACCCTCACTGTCCCTCGTCCGGTCCGGTACCCTCACTGTCCCTCGTCCGGTCCGGTACCCTCACTGTCCCTCGTCCGGTCCGGTTCCCTCACTGTCCCTCGTCCGGTCCGGTACCCTCACTGTCCCTCGTCAAGTCCGGTTCCCTCACTGTCCCTCGTCCGGTCCGGTACCCTGACTGTCCCTCCTCCGGTCCGGTACCTTCACTGTCCCTCGTCCGGTCCGGTACCCTCACTGTCCCTCCTCCGGTCCGGTACCCTCACTGTCCCTCCTCCGGTCCGGTACCCTCACTGTCCCTCGTCCGGTCCGGTTCCCTCACTGCCCCTCCTCCGGTCCGTTACCCTCACTGTCCCTCGTCCGGTCCGGGACCCTCACTGCCCCTCGTCCGGTCCGGTACCCTCACTGTCCCTCGTCCGGTCCGGTACCCTCACTGTCCCTCCTCCGGTCCGGTTCCCTCACTGTCCCTCCTCCGGTCCGGTTCCCTCACTGTCCCTCCTCCGGTCCGGTACCCTCACTGTCCCTCCTCCGGTCCGGGACCCTCACTGTCCCTCGTCCGGTCCGGTTCCCTCACTGTCCCTCCTCCGGTCCGGTACCCTCACTGTCCCTCCTCCGGTCCGGTTCCCTCACTGTCCCTCCTCCGGTCCGGTACCTTCACTGTCCCTCGTCCGGTCCGGTACCCTCACTGTCCCTCCTCCGGTCCGGGACCCTCACTGCCCCTCGTCCGGTCCGGTACCCTCACTGCCCCTCGTCCGGTCCGGTACCCTCACTGCCCCTCGTCCGGTCCGGTACCCTCACTGCCCCTCCTCCGGTCCGGTTCCCTCACTGTCCCTCGTCCGGTCCGGTACCCTCACTGTCCCTCCTCCGGTCCGGGACCCTCACTGCCCCTCGTCCGGTCCGGTACCCTCACTGTCCCTCGTCCGGTCCGGTACCCTCACTGTCCCTCGTCCGGTCCGGTACCCTCACTGTCCCTCCTCCGGTCCGGTACCCTCACTGTCCCTCGTCCGGTCCGGTTCCCTCACTGTCCCTCGTCCGGTCCGGGACCCTCACTGTCCCTCGTCCGGTCCGGTACCCTCACTGTCCCTCGTCCGGTCCGGGACCCTCACTGTCCCTCCTCCGGTCCGGGACCCTCACTGGCTCTCGTCCGGTCCGGTTCCCTCACTGCCCCTCGTCCGGTCCGGGACCCTCACTGCCCCTCCTCCGGTCCGGTACCCTCACTGCCCCTCGTCCGGTCCGGTACCCTCACTGTCCCTCGTCCGGTCCGGTACCCTCACTGTCCCTCGTCCGGTCCGGTACCCTCACTGCCCCTCGTCCGGTCCGGGACCCTCACTGCCCCTCGTCCGGTCCGGTACCCTCACTGTCCCTCGTCCGGTCCGGTACCCTCACTGTCCCTCCTCCGGTCCGGTACCCTCACTGTCCCTCCTCCGGTCCGGTACCCTCACTGTCCCTCCTCCGGTCCGGTACCCTCACTGCCCCTCGTCCGGTCCGGGACCCTCACTGCCCCTCGTCCGGTCCGGTACCCTCACTGTCCCTCGTCCGGTCCGGTACCCTCACTGTACCTCCTCCGGTCCGGTACCCTCACTGCCCCTCCTCCGGTCCGGGACCCTCACTGCCCCTCCTCCGGTCCGGTACCCTCACTGTCCCTCCTCCGGTCCGGTTCCCTCACTGTCCCTCGTCCGGTCCGGTACCCTCACTGTCCCTCCTCCGGTCCGGTACCCTCACTGTCCCTCCTCCGGTCCGGTACCCTCACTGTCCCTCGTCCGGTCCGGTACCCTCACTGTCCCTCCTCCGGTCCGGTACCCTCACTGCCCCTCGTCCGGTCCGGTACCCTCACTGTCCCTCCTCCGGTCCGGTACCCTCACTGCCCCTCGTCCGGTCCGGTACCCTCACTGCCCCTCGTCCGGTCCGGTACCCTCACTGTCCCTCCTCCGGTCCGGTACCCTCACTGTCCCTCGTCCGGTCCGGTTCCCTCACTGCCCCTCCTCCGGTCCGGTTCCCTCACTGTCCCTCGTCCGGTCCGGTTCCCTCACTGTCCCTCCTCCGGTCCGGTACCCTCACTGTCCCTCGTCCGGTCCGGTACCCTCACTGTCCCTCCTCCGGTCCGGTACCCTCACTGTCCCTCGTCCGGTCCGGTTCCCTCACTGCCCCTCCTCCGGTCCGGTTCCCTCACTGCCCCTCCTCCGGTCCGGTTCCCTCACTGTCCCTCGTCCGGTCCGGTACCCTCACTGTCCCTCCTCCGGTCCGGTTCCCTCACTGTCCCTCCTCCGGTCCGGTACCCTCACTGTCCCTCGTCCGGTCCGGTACCCTCACTGTCCCTCGTCCGGTCCGGTACCCTCACTGTCCCTCGTCCGGTCCGGTACCCTCACTGCCCCTCCTCCGGTCCGGTACCCTCACTGTCCCTCGTCCGGTCCGGTACCCTCACTGCCCCTCCTCCGGTCCGGTTCCCTCACTGTCCCTCCTCCGGTCCGGTTCCCTCACTGCCCCTCCTCCGGTCCGGTACCCTCACTGCCCCTCGTCCGGTCCGGTACCCTCACTGTCCCTCGTCCGGTCCGGGACCCTCACTGTCCCTCGTCCGGTCCGGTACCCTCACTGTCCCTCCTCCGGTCCGGTACCCTCACTGCCCCTCGTCCGGTCCGGTACCCTCACTGCCCCTCGTCCGGTCCGGTACCCTCACTGTCCCTCCTCCGGTCCGGGACCCTCACTGCCCCTCCTCCGGTCCGGTACCCTCACTGTCCCTCGTCCGGTCCGGTACCCTCACTGTCCCTCGTCCGGTCCGGTTCCCTCACTGTCCCTCGTCCGGTCCGGTTCCCTCACTGTCCCTCGTCCGGTCCGGTTCCCTCACTGCCCCTCCTCCGGTCCGGTTCCCTCACTGTCCCTCGTCCGGTCCGGTTCCCTCACTGTCCCTCCTCCGGTCCGGTACCCTCACTGTCCCTCCTCCGGTCCGGTACCCTCACTGCCCCTCGTCCGGGCCGGTACCCTCACTGTCCCTCGTCCGGTCTGGTACCCTCACTGTCCCTCCTCCGGTCCGGTTCCCTCACTGTCCCTCGTCCGGTCCGGGACCCTCACTGTCCCTCCTCCGGTCCGGTACCCTCACTGTCCCTCGTCCGGTCCTGTACCCTCACTGCCCCTCGTCCGGTCCGGTACCCTCACTGTCCCTCCTCCGGTCCGGGACCCTCACTGCCCCTCCTCCGGTCCGGTACCCTCACTGTCCCTCGTCCGGTCCGGTACCCTCACTGTCCCTCCTCCGGTCCGGTACCCTCACTGTCCCTCGTCCGGTCCGGTACCCTCACTGTCCCTCGTCCGGTCCGGTACCCTCACTGTCCCTCCTCCGGTCCGGTACCCTCACTGTCCCTCCTCCGGTCCGGTTCCCTCACTGTCCCTCGTCCGGTCCGGTACCCTCACTGTCCCTCCTCCGGTCCGGTACCCTCACTGTCCCTCGTCCGGTCCGGTACCCTCACTGTCCCTCGTCCGGTCCGGTTCCCTCACTGTCCCTCGTCCGGTCCGGTACCCTCACTGTCCCTCGTCCGGTCCGGTTCCCTCACTGTCCCTCCTCCGGTCCGGTACCCTCACTGTCCCTCGTCCGGTCCGGTACCCTCACTGCCCCTCCTCCGGTCCGGTTCCCTCACTGTCCCTCCTCCGGTCCGGGACCCTCACTGTCCCTCGTCCGGTCCGGTACCCTCACTGTCCCTCCTCCGGTCCGGTTCCCTCACTGCCCCTCGTCCGGTCCGGTACCCTCACTGTCCCTCGTCCGGTCCGGTTCCCTCACTGTCCCTCGTCCGGTCCGGTACCCTCACTGCCCCTCGTCCGGTCCGGGACCCTCACTGTCCCTCCTCCGGTCCGGTACCCTCACTGCCCCTCGTCCGGTCCGGGACCCTCACTGTCCCTCGTCCGGTCCTGTACCCTCACTGTCCCTCCTCCGGTCCGGTACCTTCACTGTCCCTCGTCCGGTCCGGTACCCTCACTGTCCCTCCTCCGGTCCGGTTCCCTCACTGTCCCTCGTCCGGTCCGGTACCCTCACTGTCCCTCGTCCGGTCCGGTTCCCTCACTGTCCCTCCTCCGGTCCGGTTCCCTCACTGTCCCTCGTCCGGTCCGGTACCCTCACTGTCCCTCCTCCGGTCCGGTACCCTCACTGCCCCTCCTCCGGTCCGGTACCCTCACTGTCCCTCGTCCGGTCCGGTACCCTCACTGTCCCTCCTCCGGTCCGGTTCCCTCACTGTCCCTCGTCCGGTCCTGTACCCTCACTGTCCCTCGTCCGGTCCGGTACCCTCACTGTCCCTCCTCCGGTCCGGTTCCCTCACTGTCCCTCGTCCGGTCCGGTACCCTCACTGTCCCTCGTCCGGTCCTGTACCCTCACTGTCCCTCGTCCGGTCCGGTACCCTCACTGTCCCTCCTCCGGTCCGGTTCCCTCACTGTCCCTCGTCCGGTCCGGTACCCTCACTGTCCCTCCTCCGGTCCGGTTCCCTCACTGTCCCTCGTCCGGTCCTGTACCCTCACTGTCCCTCGTCCGGTCCGGTACCCTCACTGTCCCTCCTCCGGTCCGGTACCCTCACTGTCCCTCGTCCGGTCCGGTACCCTCACTGCCCCTCGTCCGGTCCGGTTCCCTCACTGTCCCTCCTCCGGTCCGGTTCCCTCACTGTCCCTCCTCCGGTCCGGTACCCTCACTGTCCCTCGTCCGGTCCGGTACCCTCACTGCCCCTCGTCCGGTCCGGTACCCTCACTGCCCCTCCTCCGGTCCGGTACCCTCACTGTCCCTCGTCCGGTCCGGTACCCTCACTGTCCCTCCTCCGGTCCGGTTCCCTCACTGTCCCTCGTCCGGTCCGGGACCCTCACTGCCCCTCCTCCGGTCCGGTTCCCTCACTGTCCCTCCTCCGGTCCGGGACCCTCACTGCCCCTCCTCCGGTCCGGGACCCTCACTGCCCCTCGTCCGGTCCGGTTCCCTCACTGTCCCTCGTCCGGTCCGGTACCCTCACTGTCCCTCGTCCGGTCCGGTACCCTCACTGTCCCTCGTCCGGTCCGGTTCCCTCACTGTCCCTCCTCCGGTCCGGTACCCTCACTGTCCCTCCTCCGGTCCGGTACCCTCACTGTCCCTCGTCCGGTCCGGGACCCTCACTGTCCCTCCTCCGGTCCGGTACCTTCACTGTCCCTCGTCCGGTCCGGTACCTTCACTGCCCCTCCTCCGGTCCGGTACCCTCACTGCCCCTCGTCCGGTCCTGTACCCTCACTGTCCCTCCTCCGGTCCGGTACCCTCACTGCCCCTCGTCCGGTCCGGTACCCTCACTGTCCCTCGTCCGGTCCGGTACCCTCACTGTCCCTCGTCCGGTCCGGTACCCTCACTGTCCCTCCTCCGGTCCGGTACCCTCACTGTCCCTCGTCCGGTCCGGTACCCTCACTGTCCCTCGTCCGGTCCGGTTCCCTCACTGTCCCTCCTCCGGTCCGGTACCCTCACTGTCCCTCCTCCGGTCCGGTACCCTTTCTGTCCCTCGTCCGGTCCGGTTCCCTCACTGTCCCTCCTCCGGTCCTGTTCCCTCACTGTCCCTCCTCCGGTCCGGTACCCTCACTGTCCCTCCTCCGGTCCGGTACCCTCACTGTCCCTCCTCCGGTCCGGTACCCTCACTGTCCCTCGTCCGGTCCGGTACCCTCACTGTCCCTCGTCCGGTCCGGTACCCTCACTGTCCCTCGTCCGGTCCGGGACCCTCACTGTCCCTCGTCCGGTCCGGGACCCTCACTGCCCCTCGTCCGGTCCGGTACCTTCACTGTCCCTCGTCCGGTCCGGGACCCTCACTGCCCCTCGTCCGGTCCGGTACCCTCACTGTCCCTCGTCCGGTCCGGTACCCTCACTGTCCCTCCTCCGGTCCGGTACCCTCACTGCCCCTCGTCCGGTCCGGTACCCTCACTGTCCCTCGTCCGGTCCGGTACCCTCACTGTCCCTCGTCCGGTCCGGTACCCTCACTGTCCCTCCTCCGGTCCGGTACCCTCACTGCCCCTCGTCCGGTCCGGTACCCTCACTGTCCCTCCTCCGGTCCGGTACCCTCACTGTCCCTCGTCCGGTCCGGTACCCTCACTGCCCCTCGTCCGGTCCGGGACCCTCACTGTCCCTCGTCCGGTCCGGGACCCTCACTGCCCCTCGTCCGGTCCGGTACCTTCACTGTCCCTCGTCCGGTCCGGTACCCTCACTGTCCCTCCTCCGGTCCGGGACCCTCACTGTCCCTCGTCCGGTCCGGTACCCTCACTGTCCCTCGTCCGGTCCGGTACCCTCACTGTCCCTCCTCCGGTCCGGGACCCTCACTGTCCCTCGTCCGGTCCGGTACCCTCACTGTCCCTCGTCCGGTCCGGTACCCTCACTGTCCCTCCTCCGGTCCGGTACCCTCACTGTCCCTCGTCCGGTCCGGTACCCTCACTGTCCCTCCTCCGGTCCGGTACCCTCACTGTCCCTCGTCCGGTCCGGGACCCTCACTGTCCCTCCTCCGGTCCGGTTCCCTCACTGCCCCTCCTCCGGTCCGGTACCTTCACTGTCCCTCGTCCGGTCCGGTACCTTCACTGTCCCTCGTCCGGTCCGGTTCCCTCACTGTCCCTCGTCCGGTCCGGTACCCTCACTGTCCCTCGTCCGGTCCGGTTCCCTCACTGTCCCTCGTCCGGTCCGGTACCTTCACTGTCCCTCGTCCGGTCCGGTTCCCTCACTGTCCCTCGTCCGGTCCGGTTCCCTCACTGTCCCTCGTCCGGTCCGGTTCCCTCACTGCCCCTCGTCCGGTCCGGTACCCTCACTGTCCCTCCTCCGGTCCCGTACCCTCACTGTCCCTCGTCCGGTCCGGTACCCTCACTGTCCCTCCTCCGGTCCGGGACCCTCACTGCCCCTCGTCCGGTCCGGTACCCTCACTGTCCCTCCTCCGGTCCGGTACCCTCACTGTCCCTCGTCCGGTCCGGTACCCTCACTGTCCCTCCTCCGGTCCGGTACCCTCACTGTCCCTCGTCCGGTCCGGTACCCTCACTGTCCCTCCTCCGGTCCCGTACCCTCACTGTCCCTCGTCCGGTCCGGTACCCTCACTGTACCTCGTCCGGTCCGGTACCCTCACTGTCCCTCGTCCGGTCCGGTACCCTCACTGTCCCTCCTCCGGTCCGGTTCCCTCACTGTCCCTCGTCCGGTCCGGTACCCTCACTGTCCCTCCTCCGGTCCGGTTCCCTCACTGTCCCTCGTCCGGTCCGGTTCCCTCACTGCCCCTCGTCCGGTCCGGTACCCTCACTGTCCCTCCTCCGGTCCGGTTCCCTCACTGTCCCTCGTCCGGTCCGGTTCCCTCACTGCCCCTCCTCCGGTCCGGGACCCTCACTGTCCCTCCTCCGGTCCGGTACCCTCACTGTCCCTCCTCCGGTCCGGTACCCTCACTGTCCCTCCTCCGGTCCGGGACCCTCACTGTCCTTCCTCCGGTCCGGTACCCTCACTGTCCCTCGTCCGGTCCGGTTCCCTCACTGCCCCTCCTCCGGTCCGGTTCCCTCACTGTCCCTCGTCCGGTCCGGGACCCTCACTGTCCCTCCTCCGGTCCGGTACCCTCACTGTCCCTCCTCCGGTCCGGTACCTTCACTGTCCCTCGTCCGGTCCGGTACCCTCACTGTCCCTCCTCCGGTCCGGGACCCTCACTGCCCCTCGTCCGGTCCGGGACCCTCACTGTCCCTCCTCCGGTCCGGTACCCTCACTGTCCCTCCTCCGGTCCGGTACCTTCACTGTCCCTCGTCCGGTCCGGTTCCCTCACTGTCCCTCCTCCGGTCCGGTTCCCTCACTGTCCCTCCTCCGGTCCGGTTCCCTCACTGTCCCTCGTCCGGTCCGGTACCCTCACTGTCCCTCCTCCGGTCCGGTACCCTCACTGCCCCTCCTCCGGTCCGGTACCCTCACTGTCCCTCCTCCGGTCCGGTTCCCTCACTGTCCCTCCTCCGGTCCGGTTCCCTCACTGTCCCTCCTCCGGTCCGGTACCCTCACTGTCCCTCGTCCGGTCCGGTACCCTCACTGTCCCTCGTCCGGTCCGGTACCCTCACTGTCCCTCGTCCGGTCCGGTTCCCTCACTGTCCCTCGTCCGGTCCGGTACCCTCACTGTCCCTCCTCCGGTCCGGTACCCTCACTGCCCCTCCTCCGGTCCGGTACCCTCACTGCCCCTCCTCCGGTCCAGTACCCTCACTGTCCCTCCTCCGGTCCGGTTCCCTCACTGTCCCTCCTCCGGTCCGGTTCCCTCACTGTCCCTCCTCCGGTCCGGTACCCTCACTGTCCCTCCTCCGGTCCGGTACCTTCACTGTCCCTCCTCCGGTCCGGTACCCTCACTGTCCCTCCTCCGGTCCGGTACCCTCACTGTCCCTCCTCCGGTCCGGTACCCTCACTGTCCCTCGTCCGGTCCGGTACCCTCACTGCCCCTCGTCCGGTCCGGTTCCCTCACTGCCCCTCGTCCGGTCCGGTACCCTCACTGTCCCTCCTCCGGTCCGGGACCCTCACTGTCCCTCCTCCGGTCCGGTACCCTCACTGTCCCTCCTCCGGTCCGGTACCCTCACTGTCCCTCGTCCGGTCCGGTTCCCTCACTGCCCCTCCTCCGGTCCGGTACCCTCACTGCCCCTCCTCCGGTCCGGGACCCTCACTGCCCCTCCTCCGGTCCGGGACCCTCACTGCCCCTCCTCCGGTCCGGTACCCTCACTGTCCCTCGTCCGGTCCGGTACCCTCACTGTCCCTCGTCCGGTCCGGTTCCCTCACTGTCCCTCGTCCGGTCCGGTTCCCTCACTGCCCCTCCTCCGGTCCGGTACCCTCACTGCCCCTCCTCCGGTCCGGGACCCTCACTGCCCCTCCTCCGGTCCGGGACCCTCACTGCCCCTCCTCCGGTCCGGTACCCTCACTGTCCCTCGTCCGGTCCGGTACCCTCACTGTCCCTCGTCCGGTCCGGTTCCCTCACTGTCCCTCGTCCGGTCCGGTACCCTCACTGTCCCTCCTCCGGTCCGGTACCCTCACTGTCCCTCCTCCGGTCCGGTTCCCTCACTGTCCCTCCTCCGGTCCGGTTCCCTCACTGTCCCTCCTCCGGTCCGGTTCCCTCACTGTCCCTCGTCCGGTCCGGTACCCTCACTGTCCCTCGTCCGGTCCGGTTCCCTCACTGTCCCTCGTCCGGTCCGGTACCCTCACTGCCCCTCCTCCGGTCCGGTACCCTCACTGTCCCTCCTCCGGTCCGGTACCCTCACTGTCCCTCCTCCGGTCCGGTACCCTCACTGTCCCTCGTCCGGTCCGGTACCCTCACTGTCCCTCGTCCGGTCCGGTACCCTCACTGTCCCTCGTCCGGTCCGGTACCTTCACTGTCCCTCGTCCGGTCCGGTACCCTCACTGCCCCTCCTCCGGTCCGGGACCCTCACTGCCCCTCCTCCGGTCCGGGACCCTCACTGTCCCTCCTCCGGTCCGGTATCCTCACTGCCCCTCGTCCGGTCCGGTACCCTCACTGTCCCTCGTCCGGTCCGGTACCCTCACTGTCCCTCGTCCGGTCCGGGACCCTCACTGCCCCTCCTCCGGTCCGGGACCCTCACTGCCCCTCCTCCGGTCCGGTACCCTCACTGTCCCTCCTCCGGTCCGGTACCTTCACTGCCCCTCCTCCGGTCCGGTACCCTCACTGTCCCTCGTCCGGTCCGGTACCCTCACTGCCCCTCCTCCGGTCCGGGACCCTCACTGCCCCTCCTCCGGTCCGGGACCCTCACTGTCCCTCCTCCGGTCCGGTATCCTGACTGTCCCTCGTCCGGTCCGGTACCCTCACTGTCCCTCGTCCGGTCCGGGACCCTCACTGCCCCTCCTCCGGTCCGGTACCCTCACTGTCCCTCGTCCGGTCCGGTACCCTCACTGTCCCTCGTCCGGTCCGGGACCCTCACTGCCCCTCCTCCGGTCCGGGACCCTCACTGCCCCTCCTCCGGTCCGGTACCCTCACTGTCCCTCCTCCGGTCCGGTACCTTCACTGTCCCTCGTCCGGTCCGGTACCCTCACTGTCCCTCGTCCGGTCCGGTACCCTCACTGTCCCTCGTCCGGTCCGGTACCCTCACTGTCCCTCGTCCGGTCCGGTACCCTCACTGTCCCTCGTCCGGTCCGGTACCCTCACTGTCCCTCGTCCGGTCCGGTTCCCTCACTGTCCCTCCTCCGGTCCGGGACCCTCACTGTCCCTCGTCCGGTCCGGTACCCTCACTGCCCCTCGTCCGGTCCGGTACCCTCACTGTCCCTCGTCCGGTCCGGTACCCTCACTGTCCCTCGTCCGGTCCGGTACCCTCACTGTCCCTCGTCCGGTCCGGTACCCTCACTGTCCCTCGTCCGGTCCGGTACCCTCACTGTCCCTCGTCCGGTCCGGTACCCTCACTGTCCCTCCTCCGGTCCGGTACCCTCACTGTCCCTCGTCCGGTCCGGTTCCCTCACTGTCCCTCCTCCGGTCCGGGACCCTCACTGTCCCTCGTCCGGTCCGGTACCCTCACTGTCCCTCGTCCGGTCCGGTACCCTCACTGCCCCTCCTCCGGTCCGGTACCCTCACTGTCCCTCCTCCGGTCCGGTACCCTCACTGCCCCTCGTCCGGTCCGGTTCCCTCACTGTCCCTCCTCCGGTCCGGTACCCTCACTGTCCCTCGTCCGGTCCGGGACCCTCACTGTCCCTCCTCCGGTCCGGTACCCTCACTGTCCCTCCTCCGGTCCGGTACCCTCACTGCCCCTCGTCCGGTCCGGTACCCTCACTGTCCCTCGTCCGGTCCGGTACCCTCACTGCCCCTCGTCCGGTCCGGTACCCTCACTGTCCCTCCTCCGGTCCGGTACCCTCACTGCCCCTCGTCCGGTCCGGGACCCTCACTGTCCCTCCTCCGGTCCGGTACCCTCACTGTCCCTCCTCCGGTCCGGTACCCTCACTGTCCCTCCTCCGGTCCGGTACCCTCACTGTCCCTCCTCCGGTCCGGTACCCTCACTGTCCCTCGTCCGGTCCGGTACCCTCACTGCCCCTCGTCCGGTCCGGTTCCCTCACTGTCCCTCCTCCGGTCCGGTAACCTCACTGCCCCTCCTCCGGTCCGGGACCCTCACTGCCCCTCGTCCGGTCCGGGACCCTCACTGCCCCTCCTCCGGTCCGGTACCCTCACTGTCCCTCGTCCGGTCCGGTACCCTCACTGTCCCTCCTCCGGTCCGGTACCCTCACTGTCCCTCCTCCGGTCCGGTACCCTCACTGTCTCTCGTCCGGTCCGGTACCCTCACTGTCCCTCGTCCGGTCCGGGACCCTCACTGTCCCTCGTCCGGTCCGGTTCCCTCACTGCCCCTCCTCCGGTCCGGTAACCTCACTGCCCCTCCTCCGGTCCGGTACCCTCACTGTCTCTCGTCCGGTCCGGTACCCTCACTGTCCCTCCTCCGGTCCGGTTCCCTCACTGTCCCTCGTCCGGTCCGGTTCCCTCACTGTCCCTCGTCCGGTCCGGTTCCCTCACTGTCCCTCCTCCGGTCCGGTACCCTCACTGTCCCTCGTCCGGTCCGGTTCCCTCACTGTCCCTCCTCCGGTCCGGTACCCTCACTGTCCCTCCTCCGGTCCGGTACCCTCACTGCCCCTCGTCCGGTCCGGTACCCTCACTGTCCCTCGTCCGGTCCGGTACCCTCACTGTCCCTCCTCCGGTCCGGGACCCTCACTGTCCCTCCTCCGGTCCGGGACCCACACTGTCCCTCGTCCGGTCCGGTACCCTCACTGTCCCTCCTCCGGTTCGGGACCCTCACTGTCCCTCCTCCGGTCCGGTACCCTCACTGTCCCTCGTCCGGTCCGGTTCCCTCACTGTCCCTCCTCCGGTCCGGTACCCTCACTGTCCCTCGTCCGGTCCGGTTCCCTCACTGCCCCTCCTCCGGTCCGGGACCCTCACTGTCCCTCGTCCGGTCCGGTACCCTCACTGTCCCTCGTCCGGTCCGGTTCCCTCACTGCCCCTCGTCCGGTCCGGTTCCCTCACTGTCCCTCCTCCGGTCCGGTACCCTCACTGCCCCTCGTCCGGTCCGGTACCCTCACTGTCCCTCCTCCGGTCCGGTTCCCTCACTGTCCCTCCTCCGGTCCGGTACCCTCACTGCCCCTCGTCCGGTCCGGGACCCTCACTGTCCCTCCTCCGGTCCGGTACCCTCACTGTCCCTCGTCCGGTCCGGTACCCTCACTGTCCCTCCTCCGGTCCGGTACCCTCACTGTCCCTCCTCCGGTCCGGGACCCTCACTGTCCCTCGTCCGGTCCGGTTCCCTCACTGTCCCTCCTCCGGTCCGGTTCCCTCACTGTCCCTCCTCCGGTCCGGTACCCTCACTGTCCCTCCTCCGGTCCGGTACCCTCACTGCCCCTCCTCCGGTCCGGTACCCTCACTGCCCCTCGTCCGGTCCGGGACCCTCACTGTCCCTCCTCCGGTCCTGTACCCTCACTGTCCCTCGTCCGGTCCGGGACCCTCACTGTCCCTCGTCCGGTCCGGTACCCTCACTGTCCCTCGTCCGGTCCGGTACCCTCACTGCCCCTCGTCCGGTCCGGTACCCTCACTGTCCCTCGTCCGGTCCGGTTCCCTCACTGTCCCTCGTCCGGTCCGGTACCCTCACTGTCCCTCGTCCGGTCCGGTTCCCTCACTGTCCCTCGTCCGGTCCGGTTCCCTCACTGCCCCTCGTCCGGTCCGGGACCCTCACTGCCCCTCGTCCGGTCCGGTACCCTCACTGTCCCTCGTCCGGTCCGGTACCCTCACTGTCCCTCGTCCGGTCCGGTTCCCTCACTGTCCCTCGTCCGGTCCGGTACCCTCACTGTCCCTCGTCCGGTCCGGTACCCTCACTGTCCCTCGTCCGGTCCGGTACCCTCACTGTCCCTCGTCCGGTCCGGTTCCCTCACTGTCCCTCGTCCGGTCCGGTACCCTCACTGTCCCTCCTCCGGTCCGGTTCCCTCACTGTCCCTCCTCCGGTCCGGTTCCCTCACTGTCCCTCGTCCGGTCCGGTACCCTCACTGTCCCTCGTCCGGTCCGGTTCCCTCACTGTCCCTCCTCCGGTCCGGTACCCTCACTGTCCCTCCTCCGGTCCGGTACCCTCACTGTCCCTCCTCCGGTCCGGTTCCCTCACTGTCCCTCCTCCGGTCCGGTTCCCTCACTGTCCCTCCTCCGGTCCGGGACCCTCACTGTCCCTCCTCCGGTCCGGTTCCCTCACTGTCCCTCCTCCGGTCCGGTTCCCTCACTGTCCCTCCTCCGGTCCGGGACCCTCACTGTCCCTCGTCCGGTCCGGGACCCTCACTGTCCCTCCTCCGGTCCGGTACCCTCACTGTCCCTCCTCCGGTCCGGTACCCTCACTGTCCCTCCTCCGGTCCGGTACCCTCACTGTCCCTCGTCCGGTCCGGGACCCTCACTGTCCCTCCTCCGGTCCGGTACCCTCACTGTCCCTCCTCCGGTCCGGTACCCTCACTGTCCCTCGTCCGGTCCGGGACCCTCACTGTCCCTCCTCCGGTCCGGTACCCTCACTGTCCCTCCTCCGGTCCGGTACCCTCACTGTCCCTCGTCCGGTCCGGTTCCCTCACTGTCCCTCGTCCAGTCCGGTACCCTCACTGTCCCTCGTCCGGTCCGGTACCCTCACTGTCCCTCGTCCGGTCCGGTTCCCTCACTGTCCCTCCTCCGGTCCGGTACCCTCACTGTCCCTCGTCCGGTCCGGTACCCTCACTGTCCCTCCTCCGGTCCGGGACCCTCACTGCCCCTCCTCCGGTCCGGGACCCTCACTGTCCCTCGTCCGGTCCGGTACCCTCACTGTCCCTCGTCCGGTCCGGTACCCTCACTGCCCCTCCTCCGGTCCGGTTCCCTCACTGCCCCTCGTCCGGTCCGGGACCCTCACTGCCCCTCGTCCGGTCCGGTACCCTCACTGCCCCTCGTCCGGTCCGGTACCCTCACTGCCCCTCCTCCGGTCCGGTACCCTCACTGCCCCTCCTCCGGTCCGGTACCCTCACTGTCCCTCGTCCGGTCCGGTACCCTCACTGCCCCTCGTCCGGTCCGGTACCCTCACTGTCCCTCCTCCGGTCCGGTTCCCTCACTGTCCCTCCTCCGGTCCGGGACCCTCACTGTCCCTCCTCCGGTCCGGTACCCTCACTGTCCCTCCTCCGGTCCTGTACCCTCACTGCCCCTCGTCCGGTCCTGTACCCTCACTGTCCCTCCTCCGGTCCGGTTCCCTCACTGTCCCTCGTCCG
Source organism: Hypanus sabinus (assembly GCF_030144855.1). NCBI lineage: Eukaryota > Metazoa > Chordata > Chondrichthyes > Myliobatiformes > Dasyatidae > Hypanus > Hypanus sabinus. The sequence continues at coordinate 12,902 of NW_026779998.1, read as the reverse complement.
GTCCGGTACCCTCACTGTCCCTCGTCCGGTCCGGTACCCTCACTGCCCCTCGTCCGGTCCGGTACCCTCACTGTCCCTCCTCCGGTCCGGTTCCCTCACTGTCCCTCCTCCGGTCCGGGACCCTCACTGTCCCTCCTCCGGTCCGGTACCCTCACTGTCCCTCCTCCGGTCCGGTACCCTCACTCTCCCTCGTCCGGTCCGGTTCCCTCACTGTCCCTCGTCCGGTCCGGTACCCTCACTGCCCCTCCTCCGGTCCGGTTCCCTCACTGTCCCTCCTCCGGTCCGGGACCCTCACTGTCCCTCGTCCGGTCCGGTTCCCTCACTGCCCCTCGTCCGGTCCGGTACCCTCACTGCCCCTCGTCCGGTCCGGTACCCTCACTGTCCCTCGTCCGGTCCGGTTCCCTCACTGTCCCTCCTCCGGTCCGGGACCCTCACTGTCCCTCCTCCGGTCCGGTACCCTCACTGTCCCTCCTCCGGTCCTGTACCCTCACTGCCCCTCGTCCGGTCCTGTACCCTCACTGTCCCTCCTCCGGTCCGGTTCCCTCACTGTCCCTCGTCCGGTCCGGTACCCTCACTGTCCCTCGTCCGGTCCGGTACCCTCACTGCCCCTCGTCCGGTCCGGTACCCTCACTGTCCCTCGTCCGGTCCGGTACCCTCACTGTCCCTCCTCCGGTCCGGTACCCTCACTGTCCCTCGTCCGGTCCGGTACCCTCACTGTCCCTCGTCCGGTCCGGTACCCTCACTGTCCCTCCTCCGGTCCGGTTCCCTCACTGTCCCTCCTCCGGTCCGGGACCCTCACTGTACCTCCTCCGGTCCGGTACCCTCACTGTCCCTCCTCCGGTCCGGTACCCTCACTCTCCCTCGTCCGGTCCGGTTCCCTCACTGTCCCTCGTCCGGTCCGGTACCCTCACTGCCCCTCCTCCGGTCCGGTTCCCTCACTGTCCCTCCTCCGGTCCGGGACCCTCACTGTCCCTCCTCCGGTCCGGGACCCTCACTGTCCCTCCTCCGGTCCGGTACCCTCACTGTCCCTCCTCCGGTCCGGTACCCTCACTCTCCCTCGTCCGGTCCGGTTCCCTCACTGCCCCTCGTCCGGTCCGGTACCCTCACTGCCCCTCCTCCGGTCCGGTTCCCTCACTGTCCCTCGTCCGGTCCGGTACCCTCACTGTCCCTCCTCCGGTCCGGTACCCTCACTGCCCCTCGTCCGGTCCGGTACCCTCACTGTCCCTCGTCCGGTCCGGTACCCTCACTGTCCCTCCTCCGGTCCGGTACCCTCACTGTCCCTCGTCCGGTCCGGTTCCCTCACTGTCCCTCGTCCGGTCCGGTACCCTCACTGTCCCTCGTCCGGTCCGGTACCCTCACTGTCCCTCGTCCGGTCCGGTTCCCTCACTGTCCCTCGTCCGGTCCGGTACCCTCACTGTCCCTCGTCCGGTCCGGTTCCCTCACTGTCCCTCGTCCGGTCCGGTACCCTCACTGTCCCTCGTCCGGTCCGGTTCCCTCACTGTCCCTCGTCCGGTCCGGTACCCTCACTGTCCCTCCTCCGGTCCGGTACCCTCACTGTCCCTCCTCCGGTCCGGTACCCTCACTGTCCCTCCTCCGGTCCGGTTCCCTCACTGTCCCTCCTCCGGTCCGGTTCCCTCACTGCCCCTCGTCCGGTCCGGTACCCTCACTGTCCCTCGTCCGGTCCGGTTCCCTCACTGTCCCTCGTCCGGTCCGGTTCCCTCACTGTCCCTCATCCGGTCCGGTACCCTCACTGTCCCTCGTCCGGTCCGGTTCCCTCACTGTCCCTCGTCCGGTCCGGGACCCTCACTGTCCCTCCTCCGGTCCGGGACCCTCACTGTCCCTCGTCCGGTCCGGGACCCTCACTGTCCCTCCTCCGGTCCGGGACCCTCACTGTCCCTCCTCCGGTCCGGGACCCTCACTGTCCCTCGTCCGGTCCGGTACCCTCACTGTCCCTCGTCCGGTCCGGTTCCCTCACTGTCCCTCCTCCGGTCCGGTACCCTCACTGCCCCTCGTCCGGTCCGGTTCCCTCACTGTCCCTCGTCCGGTCCGGGACCCTCACTGTCCCTCGTCCGGTCCGGTACCCTCACTGTCCCTCGTCCGGTCCGGTACCCTCACTGCCCCTCGTCCGGTCCGGTACCCTCACTGCCCCTCGTCCGGTCCGGTACCCTCACTGCCCCTCCTCCGGTCCGGTTCCCTCACTGCCCCTCCTCCGGTCCGGTTCCCTCACTGTCCCTCGTCCGGTCCGGTACCCTCACTGCCCCTCCTCCGGTCCGGTTCCCTCACTGTCCCTCCTCCGGTCCGGTACCCTCACTGTCCCTCGTCCGGTCCGGGACCCTCACTGTCCCTCCTCCGGTCCGGTACCCTCACTGTCCCTCGTCCGGTCCGGTACCCTCACTGTCCCTCGTCCGGTCCGGTTCCCTCACTGCCCCTCGTCCGGTCCGGTACCCTCACTGTCCCTCGTCCGGTCCGGTTCCCTCACTGTCCCTCGTCCGGTCCGGTTCCCTCACTGCCCCTCCTCCGGTCCGGTACCCTCACTGCCCCTCGTCCGGTCCGGTACCCTCACTGCCCCTCGTCCGGTCCGGTTCCCTCACTGTCCCTCCTCCGGTCCGGTACCCTCACTGTCCCTCGTCCGGTCCGGTACCCTCACTGTCCCTCGTCCGGTCCGGTACCCTCACTGTCCCTCCTCCGGTCCGGTACCCTCACTGTCCCTCGTCCGGTCCGGTTCCCTCACTGTCCCTCGTCCGGTCCGGTACCCTCACTGTCCCTCCTCCGGTCCGGTTCCCTCACTGCCCCTCCTCCGGTCCGGTACCCTCACTGCCCCTCCTCCGGTCCGGGACCCTCACTGCCCCTCCTCCGGTCCGGTTCCCTCACTGTCCCTCATCCGGTCCGGTACCCTCACTGTCCCTCGTCCGGTCCGGGACCCTCACTGTCCCTCGTCCGGTCCGGTACCCTCACTGTCCCTCGTCCGGTCCGGTACCCTCACTGTCCCTCGTCCGGTCCGGTACCCTCACTGTCCCTCCTCCGGTCCGGTACCCTCACTGTCCCTCCTCCGGTCCGGTACCCTCACTGTCCCTCGTCCGGTCCGGTACCCTCACTGTCCCTCCTCCGGTCCGGTACCCTCACTGTCCCTCCTCCGGTCCGGTACCCTCACTGTCCCTCCTCCGGTCCGGTACCCTCACTGTCCCTCGTCCGGTCCGGTACCCTCACTGTCCCTCGTCCGGTCTGGTACCCTCACTGTCCCTCCTCCGGTCCGGTACCCTCACTGTCCCTCGTCCGGTCCGGTACCCTCACTGTCCCTCGTCCGGTCCGGGACCCTCACTGTCCCTCGTCCGGTCCGGTACCCTCACTGTCCCTCGTCCGGTCCGGTACCCTCACTGTCCCTCGTCCGGTCCGGTACCCTCACTGTCCCTCCTCCGGTCCGGTACCCTCACTGTCCCTCCTCCGGTCCGGTACCCTCACTGTCCCTCGTCCGGTCCGGTTCCCTCACTGTCCCTCGTCCAGTCCGGTACCCTCACTGTCCCTCGTCCGGTCCGGTACCCTCACTGTCCCTCGTCCGGTCCGGTTCCCTCACTGTCCCTCCTCCGGTCCGGTACCCTCACTGTCCCTCGTCCGGTCCGGTACCCTCACTGTCCCTCCTCCGGTCCGGTACCCTCACTCTCCCTCGTCCGGTCCGGTTCCCTCACTGTCCCTCGTCCGGTCCGGTACCCTCACTGCCCCTCCTCCGGTCCGGTTCCCTCACTGTCCCTCCTCCGGTCCGGGACCCTCACTGTCCCTCGTCCGGTCCGGTTCCCTCACTGCCCCTCGTCCGGTCCGGTACCCTCACTGCCCCTCGTCCGGTCCGGTACCCTCACTGTCCCTCGTCCGGTCCGGTTCCCTCACTGTCCCTCCTCCGGTCCGGGACCCTCACTGTCCCTCCTCCGGTCCGGTACCCTCACTGTCCCTCCTCCGGTCCTGTACCCTCACTGCCCCTCGTCCGGTCCTGTACCCTCACTGTCCCTCCTCCGGTCCGGTTCCCTCACTGTCCCTCGTCCGGTCCGGTACCCTCACTGTCCCTCGTCCGGTCCGGTACCCTCACTGCCCCTCGTCCGGTCCGGTACCCTCACTGTCCCTCGTCCGGTCCGGTACCCTCACTGTCCCTCCTCCGGTCCGGTACCCTCACTGTCCCTCGTCCGGTCCGGTACCCTCACTGTCCCTCGTCCGGTCCGGTACCCTCACTGTCCCTCCTCCGGTCCGGTTCCCTCACTGTCCCTCCTCCGGTCCGGGACCCTCACTGTCCCTCCTCCGGTCCGGTACCCTCACTGTCCCTCCTCCGGTCCGGTACCCTCACTCTCCCTCGTCCGGTCCGGTTCCCTCACTGTCCCTCGTCCGGTCCGGTACCCTCACTGCCCCTCCTCCGGTCCGGTTCCCTCACTGTCCCTCCTCCGGTCCGGGACCCTCACTGTCCCTCCTCCGGTCCGGGACCCTCACTGTCCCTCCTCCGGTCCGGTACCCTCACTGTCCCTCCTCCGGTCCGGTACCCTCACTCTCCCTCGTCCGGTCCGGTTCCCTCACTGCCCCTCGTCCGGTCCGGTACCCTCACTGCCCCTCCTCCGGTCCGGTTCCCTCACTGTCCCTCGTCCGGTCCGGTACCCTCACTGTCCCTCCTCCGGTCCGGTACCCTCACTGCCCCTCGTCCGGTCCGGTACCCTCACTGTCCCTCGTCCGGTCCGGTACCCTCACTGTCCCTCCTCCGGTCCGGTACCCTCACTGTCCCTCGTCCGGTCCGGTTCCCTCACTGTCCCTCGTCCGGTCCGGTACCCTCACTGTCCCTCGTCCGGTCCGGTACCCTCACTGTCCCTCGTCCGGTCCGGTTCCCTCACTGTCCCTCGTCCGGTCCGGTACCCTCACTGTCCCTCGTCCGGTCCGGTTCCCTCACTGTCCCTCGTCCGGTCCGGTACCCTCACTGTCCCTCGTCCGGTCCGGTTCCCTCACTGTCCCTCGTCCGGTCCGGTACCCTCACTGTCCCTCCTCCGGTCCGGTACCCTCACTGTCCCTCCTCCGGTCCGGTACCCTCACTGTCCCTCCTCCGGTCCGGTTCCCTCACTGTCCCTCCTCCGGTCCGGTTCCCTCACTGCCCCTCGTCCGGTCCGGTTCCCTCACTGTCCCTCGTCCGGTCCGGTTCCCTCACTGTCCCTCGTCCGGTCCGGTACCCTCACTGTCCCTCGTCCGGTCCGGTACCCTCACTGCCCCTCGTCCGGTCCGGTACCCTCACTGCCCCTCGTCCGGTCCGGGACCCTCACTGCCCCTCCTCCGGTCCGGTTCCCTCACTGCCCCTCCTCCGGTCCGGTTCCCTCACTGTCCCTCGTCCGGTCCGGTACCCTCACTGCCCCTCCTCCGGTCCGGTTCCCTCACTGTCCCTCCTCCGGTCCGGTACCCTCACTGTCCCTCGTCCGGTCCGGGACCCTCACTGTCCCTCCTCCGGTCCGGTACCCTCACTGTCCCTCGTCCGGTCCGGTACCCTCACTGTCCCTCGTCCGGTCCGGTTCCCTCACTGCCCCTCGTCCGGTCCGGTACCCTCACTGTCCCTCGTCCGGTCCGGTTCCCTCACTGTCCCTCGTCCGGTCCGGTTCCCTCACTGCCCCTCCTCCGGTCCGGTACCCTCACTGCCCCTCGTCCGGTCCGGTACCCTCACTGCCCCTCGTCCGGTCCGGTTCCCTCACTGTCCCTCCTCCGGTCCGGTACCCTCACTGTCCCTCGTCCGGTCCGGTACCCTCACTGTCCCTCGTCCGGTCCGGTACCCTCACTGTCCCTCCTCCGGTCCGGTACCCTCACTGTCCCTCGTCCGGTCCGGTTCCCTCACTGTCCCTCGTCCGGTCCGGTACCCTCACTGTCCCTCCTCCGGTCCGGTTCCCTCACTGCCCCTCCTCCGGTCCGGTACCCTCACTGCCCCTCCTCCGGTCCGGGACCCTCACTGCCCCTCCTCCGGTCCGGTTCCCTCACTGTCCCTCATCCGGTCCGGTACCCTCACTGTCCCTCGTCCGGTCCGGGACCCTCACTGTCCCTCGTCCGGTCCGGTACCCTCACTGTCCCTCGTCCGGTCCGGTACCCTCACTGTCCCTCGTCCGGTCCGGTACCCTCACTGTCCCTCCTCCGGTCCGGTACCCTCACTGTCCCTCCTCCGGTCCGGTACCCTCACTGTCCCTCGTCCGGTCCGGTACCCTCACTGTCCCTCCTCCGGTCCGGTACCCTCACTGTCCCTCCTCCGGTCCGGTACCCTCACTGTCCCTCCTCCGGTCCGGTACCCTCACTGTCCCTCGTCCGGTCCGGTACCCTCACTGTCCCTCGTCCGGTCTGGTACCCTCACTGTCCCTCCTCCGGTCCGGTACCCTCACTGTCCCTCGTCCGGTCCGGTACCCTCACTGTCCCTCGTCCGGTCCGGGACCCTCACTGTCCCTCGTCCGGTCCGGTACCCTCACTGTCCCTCGTCCGGTCCGGTACCCTCACTGTCCCTCGTCCGGTCCGGTACCCTCACTGTCCCTCCTCCGGTCCGGTACCCTCACTGTCCCTCCTCCGGTCCGGTACCCTCACTGTCCCTCGTCCGGTCCGGTACCCTCACTGTCCCTCGTCCGGTCCGGTTCCCTCACTGTCCCTCGTCCGGTCCGGTACCCTCACTGTCCCTCGTCCGGTCCGGTTCCCTCACTGTCCCTCGTCCGGTCCGGTACCCTCACTGTCCCTCGTCCGGTCTGGTACCCTCACTGTCCCTCCTCCGGTCCGGTACCCTCACTGCCCCTCGTCCGGTCCGGTTCCCTCACTGCCCCTCCTCCGGTCCGGTACCCTCACTGTCCCTCGTCCGGTCCGGTTCCCTCACTGTCCCTCGTCCGGTCCGGTACCCTCACTGTCCCTCGTCCGGTCCGGTACCCTCACTGTCCCTCGTCCGGTCCGGTTCCCTCACTGTCCCTCGTCCGGTCCGGTACCCTCACTGTCCCTCGTCCGGTCCGGTACCCTCACTGTCCCTCGTCCGGTCCGGTTCCCTCACTGTCCCTCGTCCGGTCCGGTACCCTCACTGTCCCTCGTCCGGTCCGGTACCCTCACTGTCCCTCGTCCGGTCCGGTACCCTCACTGTCCCTCGTCCGGTCCGGTTCCCTCACTGCCCCTCGTCCGGTCCGGTACCCTCACTGTCCCTCGTCCGGTCCGGTACCCTCACTGTCCCTCGTCCGGTCCGGTACCCTCACTGTCCCTCGTCCGGTCCGGTACCCTCACTGTCCCTCGTCCGGTCCGGTACCCTCACTGTCCCTCGTCCGGTCCGGTACCCTCACTGTCCCTCGTCCGGTCCGGTACCCTCACTGTCCCTCGTCCGGTCCGGTACCCTGACTGTCCCTCCTCCGGTCCGGTACCTTCACTGTCCCTCGTCCGGTCCGGTACCCTCACTGTCCCTCGTCCGGTCCGGTACCCTCACTGTCCCTCCTCCGGTCCGGTTCCCTCACTGTCCCTCGTCCGGTCCGGGACCCTCACTGTCCCTCCTCCGGTCCGGTACCCTCACTGTCCCTCGTCCGGTCCGGTTCCCTCACTGTCCCTCGTCCGGTCCGGTACCCTCACTGTCCCTCGTCCGGTCCGGGACCCTCACTGTCCCTCGTCCGGTCCGGTACCCTCACTGTCCCTCGTCCGGTCCGGGACCCTCACTGTCCCTCGTCCGGTCCGGTACCCTCACTGCCCCTCGTCCGGTCCGGTACCCTCACTGTCCCTCCTCCGGTCCGGTACCCTCACTGTCCCTCGTCCGGTCCGGTACCCTCACTGTCCCTCCTCCGGTCCGGTACCCTCACTGTCCCTCCTCCGGTCCGGTACCCTCACTGTCCCTCCTCCGGTCCGGTACCCTCACTGTCCCTCGTCCGGTCCGGTACCCTCACTGTCCCTCGTCCGGTCCGGGACCCTCACTGTCCCTCCTCCGGTCCGGTACCCTCACTGTCCCTCGTCCGGTCCGGTTCCCTCACTGTCCCTCCTCCGGTCCGGTACCCTCACTGCCCCTCCTCCGGTCCGGTTCCCTCACTGTCCCTCCTCCGGTCCGGTTCCCTCACTGTCCCTCGTCCGGTCCGGTTCCCTCACTGCCCCTCCTCCGGTCCGGTACCCTCACTGCCCCTCCTCCGGTCCGGTACCTTCACTGTCCCTCGTCCGGTCTGGTACCCTCACTGTCCCTCCTCCGGTCCGGTACCCCCACTGCCCCTCCTCCGGTCCGGTACCTTCACTGTCCCTCGTCCGGTCCGGTTCCCTCACTGTCCCTCGTCCGGTCCGGGACCCTCACTGTCCCTCGTCCGGTCCGGGACCCTCACTGTCCCTCGTCCGGTCCGGTACCCTCACTGTCCCTCGTCCGGTCCGGTACCCTCACTGTCCCTCCTCCGGTCCGGGACCTTCACTGTCCCTCCTCCGGTCCGGTTCCCTCACTGCCCCTCCTCCGGTCCGGTACCCTCACTGTCCCTCCTCCGGTCCGGTACCCTCACTGTCCCTCGTCCGGTCCGGTACCCTCACTGTCCCTCGTCCGGTCCGGTACCCTCACTGTCCCTCCTCCGGTCCGGTACCCTCACTGTCCCTCGTCCGGTCCGGTACCCTCACTGTCCCTCCTCCGGTCCGGTTCCCTCACTGTCCCTCGTCCGGTCCGGTACCCTCACTGTCCCTCGTCCGGTCCGGTACCCTCACTGTCCCTCCTCCGGTCCGGTACCCTCACTGCCCCTCCTCCGGTCCGGTTCCCTCACTGTCCCTCGTCCGGTCCGGTACCCTGACTGTCCCTCCTCCGGTCCGGTACCTTCACTGTCCCTCGTCCGGTCCGGTACCCTCACTGTCCCTCCTCCGGTCCGGTACCCTCACTGTCCCTCGTCCGGTCCGGTACCCTCACTGCCCCTCCTCCGGTCCGGTTCCCTCACTGTCCCTCGTCCGGTCCGGTACCCTGACTGTCCCTCCTCCGGTCCGGTACCTTCACTGTCCCTCGTCCGGTCCGGTACCCTCACTGTCCCTCCTCCGGTCCGGTACCCTCACTGTCCCTCGGCCGGTCCGGTACCTTCACTGTCCCTCGTCCGGTCCGGTTCCCTCACTGTCCCTCGTCCGGTCCGGTACCCTCACTGCCCCTCCTCCGGTCCGGTACCCTCACTGTCCCTCGTCCGGTCCGGTACCCTCACTGTCCCTCGTCCGGTCCGGTACCCTCACTGTCCCTCCTCCGGTCCGGTTCCCTCACTGTCCCTCGTCCGGTCCGGTTCCCTCACTGCCCCTCCTCCGGTCCGGTTCCCTCACTGTCCCTCCTCCGGTCCGGTTCCCTCACTGTCCCTCGTCCGGTCCGGTTCCCTCACTGCCCCTCCTCCGGTCCGGTTCCCTCACTGTCCCTCGTCCGGTCCGGTACCCTCACTGTCCCTCGTCCGGTCCGGTTCCCTCACTGTCCCTCGTCCAGTCCGGGACCCTCACTGTCCCTCGTCCGGTCCGGTACCCTCACTGTCCCTCCTCCGGTCCGGTACCCTCACTGTCCCTCGTCCGGTCCGTGACCCTCACTGTCCCTCGTCCGGTCCGGTACCCTCACTGCCCCTCCTCCGGTCCGGTTCCCTCACTGTCCCTCGTCCGGTCCGGGACCCTCACTGTCCCTCGTCCGGTCCGGTACCCTCACTGTCCCTCCTCCGGTCCGGTTCCCTCACTGTCCCTCCTCCGGTCCGGTACCCTCACTGCCCCTCGTCCGGTCCGGTACCCTCACTGTCCCTCGTCCGGTCCGGTTCCCTCACTGTCCCTCCTCCGGTCCGGTACCCTCACTGTCCCTCGTCCGGTCCGGTACCCTCACTGTCCCTCCTCCGGTCCGGTTCCCTCACTGTCCCTCGTCCGGTCCGGGACCCTCACTGTCCCTCGTCCGGTCCGGTACCCTCACTGTCCCTCGTCCGGTCCGGTACCCTCACTGTCCCTCGTCCGGTCCGGTACCCTCACTGCCCCTCGTCCGGTCCGGTTCCCTCACTGTCCCTCCTCCGGTCCGGTTCCCTCACTGTCCCTCGTCCGGTCCGGTACCCTCACTGCCCCTCGTCCGGTCCGGTACCCTCACTGTCCCTCGTCCGGTCCGGTTCCCTCACTGTCCCTCCTCCGGTCCGGTACCCTCACTGTCCCTCGTCCGGTCCGGTACCCTCACTGTCCCTCCTCCGGTCCGGTTCCCTCACTGTCCCTCGTCTGGTCCGGTACCCTCACTGTCCCTCGTCCGGTCCGGTACCCTCACTGTCCCTCGTCCGGTCCTGTACCCTCACTGTCCCTCGTCCGGTCCGGTACCCTCACTGTCCCTCGTCCGGTCCGGTACCCTCACTGTCCCTCGTCCGGTCCGGTACCCTCACTGTCCCTCCTCCGGTCCGGTACCCTCACTGTCCCTCCTCCGGTCCTGTACCCTCACTGTCCCTCGTCCGGTCCGGTACCCTCACTGTCCCTCCTCTGGTCCGGGACCCTCACTGTCCCTCGTCCGGTCCGGGACCCTCACTGTCCCTCGTCCGGTCCGGTACCCTCACTGCCCCTCGTCCGGTCCGGTTCCCTCACTGTCCCTCGTCCGGTCCTGTACCCTCACTGCCCCTCGTCCGGTCCGGTACCCTCACTGTCCCTCCTCCGGTCCTGTACCCTCACTGCCCCTCGTCCGGTCCGGTACCCTCACTGTCCCTCCTCCGGTCCGGTTCCCTCACTGTCCCTCCTCCGGTCCGGGACCCTCACTGTCCCTCGTCCGGTCCGGGACCCTCACTGTCCCTCGTCCGGTCCGGGACCCTCACTGTCCCTCGTCCGGTCCGGGACCCTCACTGCCCCTCGTCCGGTCCGGTACCCTCACTGTCCCTCGTCCGGTCCGGTACCCTCACTGCCCCTCGTCCGGTCCGGGACCCTCACTGTCCCTCCTCCGGTCCGGTACCCTCACTGCCCCTCGTCTGGTCCGGTACCCTCACTGCCCCTCCTCCGGTCCGGTACCCTCACTGCCCCTCCTCCGGTCCGGTTCCCTCACTGCCCCTCGTCCGGTCCGGTTCCCTCACTGTCCCTCATCCGGTCCAGTACCCTCACTGCCCCTCGTCCGGTCCGGTACCCTCACTGTCCCTCGTCCGGTCCGGTACCCTCACTGCCCCTCGTCCGGTCCGGTACCCTCACTGCCCCTCGTCCGGTCCGGTACCCTCACTGTCCCTCGTCCGGTCCGGTACCCTCACTGTCCCTCGTCCGGTCCGGTTCCCTCACTGTCCCTCCTCCGGTCCGGTACCCTCACTGTCCCTCGTCCGGTCCGGTACCCTCACTGTCCCTCGTCCGGTCCGGTACCCTCACTGCCCCTCCTCCGGTCCGGTTCCCTCACTGCCCCTCGTCCGGTCCGGTTCCCTCACTGTCCCTCATCCGGTCCAGTACCCTCACTGCCCCTCGTCCGGTCTGGTACCCTCACTGTCCCTCGTCCGGTCCGGTACCCTCACTGTCCCTCGTCCGGTCCGGTACCCTCACTGTCCCTCCTCCGGTCCGGTACCCTCACTGTCCCTCGTCCGGTCCGGTACCCTCACTGTCCCTCCTCCGGTCCGGTACCCTCACTGTCCCTCGTCCGGTCCTGTACCCTCACTGTCCCTCGTCCGGTCCGGTTCCCTCACTGTCCCTCCTCCGGTCCGGTACCCTCACTGTCCCTCCTCCGGTCCGGTTCCCTCACTGTCCCTCCTCCGGTCCGGTACCCTCACTGCCCCTCGTCCGGTCCGGTACCCTCACTGTCCCTCGTCCGGTCCGGTACCCTCACTGCCCCTCCTCCGGTCCGGTACCCTCACTGCCCCTCGTCCGGTCCGGTACCCTCACTGTCCCTCGTCCGGTCCGGTACCCTCACTGTCCCTCGTCCGGTCCGGTACCCTCACTGCCCCTCCTCCGGTCCGGTTCCCTCACTGCCCCTCGTCCGGTCCGGTTCCCTCACTGTCCCTCATCCGGTCCGGTACCCTCACTGTCCCTCGTCCGGTCTGGTACCCTCACTGGCCCTCGTCCGGTCCAGTACCCTCACTGTCCCTCGTCCGGTCTGGTACCCTCACTGGCCCTCGTCCGGTCCAGTACCCTCACTGCCCCTCCTCCGGTCCGGTTCCCTCACTGCCCCTCGTCCGGTCCGGTTCCCTCACTGTCCCTCATCCGGTCCAGTACCCTCACTGCCCCTCGTCCGGTCCGGTACCCTCACTGGCCCTCGTACAGGTCAGGGCTGTCACTGTCCGTCCCGAGACCCTCACCGTCCATCACCCAGCAGTGAGGGAGGTTTCAGCAGGAAGTGTGGACAGTAGATTAATTTTGCAGTCTGGGTCCGGGATTTCCGGTCTATCTCTTTGTGCTCCAGGGAATGCTGACTGTCAATGGATCTGCTGACTGGCAGTTCCAGTATGCCAACCTCCTGGAATGTTAGTGGTCACTCACCGCTTTCTGCCCCTCCTGCTCTCCTCCCTCCACCCCCCGCTCTGTTCCTCCCAGCCCCAGTCAATCCCCCACAGCTTCCTACAGTCTGAGACATCACGCTGTACAGCCTCCTGCATCACAGAGGCCCTTCAGCCCATCACCTGGTGCTTTGCTCCCAGGCCACCATGAACATCCTCCACCCCCTGCCCCCACACTCCTCCCAAACCGAGACATATTCAGAGGTTACCCTCATGTGAACTGGCCCTGGTTGGTGGGGAGGGAGGTAGGCAGAGAATTTGGGAGAAACTCAGATCTTTGCCCCTCCCCTGTCTGGCACACCAATACACACGTCAGCTGCATGGGATTGTCCTGAGCACATGCTTGTGTGATGGGCAGGGGGGAGCTGAGCACACGTCTGCCCAACAGCTGAATTACCCTCCTCCACACCTCCAGTCAGTCCCTCCTGGAATCATCACTCTTTACAGTTCTTGTTTCAGGGCAGGCCTGGCCCTCGGCCTGACAGAGAAATACACCACGCCCGCCCCACCCCAACC
>NW_026779997.1:0-59993 GCF_030144855.1 Hypanus sabinus | reverse complement strand
CCCGGCGAGCGGGTTCCCGCCGAGCGGTTTCCCCGGGGACCGTGCGGTGTTCCCCGTGCCGAGCGTGTTCCCCGGGGCCGAGCGGTGTTCGTTTTTGCCGGGGCCGACGTGTTTTTTTGCCGGAGGGCCCGAGCGGTGTTCCCCCAGGCCGAGCGTGTTCCCCATGCCGAGCGGTGTTCCCCCGGCCGAGCGTGTTCCACTTGCTGAGGCGGTGTTCCCCGGGGCCGAGCGGTGTTCCCGCGGGCCGAGCGGTGTTCCCCGGGCCGAGCGGTGTTCCCCGGGCCGAGCGGTGTTCCCCGGGCCGAGCGGTTTCCACTTGCTGAGCGGTGTTCCCCATGCCGAGCGGTGGTTCCCCGGGGCCGAGCGGTGTTCCCCGGGGCCGAGCGGTGTTCCCCTGGCCGAGCGGTGTTCCCCTGGCCGAGCGTGTTCCCGGGGCCGAGCTGGGGTTTTTTGCCGGGGGCCGAGCGGTGTTCCCCCGGGGCCGAGGCGGTGTTCCCCCGTGCCGAGCGGGTGTTCCCCCGGGGGCCGAGCGGTGTTCCCCGGGGCCGAGCTGTGTTCCCCGTGCCGAGGCGGTGTTCCCCCGGGGCCTGAGCGGTGTTTTTTTGCCCGGGGGCCGAGCGGTGTTCCCGCAGGCCGAGCGGTGTCCCCCATGCCGAGCGGTGTTTCCCCGGGCCGAGCGGTGTTTTCCCCCGGGGGCCGAGCGGCTGTTCCCCGGGCCGAGCGGTGTCCCCGGGCCGACGGCGTCGGCCCAGGGGCCGACGCTCCCCCCGGGCCGAGCGGTGTTCCCCGGGGCCGAGCGGTGTTCCCCCGGGGCCGAGCGGTGTTCCCCGGGCCGAGCGGTGTCCCCCGGGCCGAGCGGTGTTTTTACCCGGGGCCGAGCGGTGTTCCCCTTGCCGAGCGGTGTTCCCCGGGCCGAGCGGTGTTCCCCGGGGCCGAGCGGTGTTCCCCGGGGCCGAGCGGTGTTCTCCGGGACGAGCGGTGTTTTCGCCGGGGCCGAGCGGTGTTCCCCGGGGCCGAGCGGTGTTCCCCGGGGCCGAGCGGTGTTCCCCGGGCCGAGCGATGTTTTCGCCGGGGCCGAGCGGTGTTCCCCGGGCCGAGCGGTGTTCCCCGGGCCGAGCGGTGTTCCCCGGGCCGAGCGGTGTTCCCCGGGGCCGAGCGGTGTTCCCCGGGCCCGAGCGGTGTTCCCCGGGGCCGAGCGGTGTTCCCCGGGCCGAGCGGTGTTCCCCGTGCCGAGCGGTGTTCCCCGGGACGAGCGGTGTTCCCCGGGGCCGAGCCGTGTTCCCCGGGGCCGAGCCGTGTTCCCCGGGGCCGAGCCGTGTTCCCCGGGGCCGAGCGGTGTTCCCCGGGGCCGAGCGGTGTTCCCCGGGGCCGAGCGGTGTTCCCCGGGGCCGAGCCGTGTTCCCCGGGCCGAGCCGTGTTCCCCGTGCCGAGCGGTGTTCCCCGTGCCGAGCGGTGTTCCCCGGGCCGAGCGGTGTTCCCCGGGGCCGAGCGGTGTTCCCTGTGCCGAGCGGTGTTCCCCGGGCCGAGCGGTGTTCCCCGGGGCCGAGCGGTGTTCCCTGTGCCGAGCCGTGTTCCCCGGGGCCGAGCCGTGTTCCCCGGGGCCGAGCCGTGTTCCCCGGGGCCGAGCCGTGTTCCCCGGGCCGAGCGGTGTTTTCGCCGGGGCCGAGCGGTGTTCCCCCGGGGCCGAGCGGTGTTCCCCGGGCCGAGCGGTGTTCCCGGGGCCGAGCGGTGTTCCCCGGGCCGAGCGGTGTTCCCCGGGGCCGAGCGGTGTTCCCCGGGCCGAGCGGTGTTCCCCGGGCCGAGCGGTGTTCCCCGGGCCGAGCGGTGTTCCCCCGGCCGAGCGGTGTTCCCCGGGCCGAGCGGTGTTCCCCGGGCCGAGCGGTGTTTTCGCCGGGGCCGAGCGATGTTCCCCGGGCCGAGCGGTGTCCCCCGTGCCGAGCGGTGTTCCCCGGGCCGAGCGGTGTTCCCCGGGGCGAGCGGTGTTCCCCGGGCCGAGCGGTGTTTTTGCCGGGGCCGAGCGGTGTTCCCCCGGCCGAGCGGTGTTCCCCGGGGCCGAGCGGTGTTCCCCGGGCCGAGCGGTGTTCCCCGGGCCGAGCGGTGTTCCCCCCGGCCGAGCGGTCTTCCCCGGGCCGAGCGGTGTTCCCCGGGCCGAGCGGTGTTCCCCGGGCCGAGCGGTGTTACCCGGGCCGAGCGGTGTTCCCCGGGCCGAGCGGTGTTCCCCGGGCCGAGCGGTGTTCCCCCGGCCGAGCGGTGTTCCCCGGGCCGAGCGGTGTTCCCCCGGCCGAGCGGTGTTCCCCGGGCCGAGCGGTGTTCCCCGTGCCGAGCGGTGTTCCCTCGGCCGAGCGGTGTTCCCCGGGGCCGAGCGGTGTTCCCCGGGCCGAGCGGTGTTCCCCGGGCCGAGCGGTGTTCCCCTGGGCCGAGCGGTGTTCCCCGGGCCGAGCGGTGTTTTCCCCGGTGCCGAGCGGTGTTCTCCGGGCCGAGCGGTGTTCCCCGGGGCCGAGCGGTGTTCCCCGGGGCCGAGCGGTGTTCCCCGGGCCGAGCGGTGTTCCCCCGGCCGAGCGGTGTTCCCCGGGGCCGAGCGGTGTTCCCCGGGCCGAGCGGTGTTCCCCGGGCCGAGCGGTGTTCCCCCGGCCGAGCGGTGTTCCCCGGGCCGAGCGGTGTTCCCCGGGCCGAGCGGTGTTCCCCGGGCCGAGCGGTGTTCCCCGGGCCGAGCGGTGTTCCCCGGGCCGAGCGGTGTTCCCCGGGCCGAGCGGTGTTCCCCGGGCCGAGCGGTGTTCCCCCGGCCGAGCGGTGTTCCCCCGGCCGAGCGGTGTTCCCCGGGCCGAGCGGTGTTTTCGCCGGGGCCGAGCGATGTTCCCCGGGCCGAGCGGTGTCCCCCGTGCCGAGCGGTGTTCCCCGGGCCGAGCGGTGTTTCCCCGGGCCGAGCGGTGTTCCCCGGGCCGAGCGGTGTTTTTGCCGGGGCCGAGCGGTGTTCCCCGTGCCGAGCGATGTTCCCCGGGCCGAGCGGTGTTCCCCGGGCCGAGCTGTGTTCCCCGGGCCGGGCTGCCAGCGTCAACCTGTTCCTGCCGTCTGCTGCCGGTCCCCGGCTGGTCGAGCCCAGACAGGGAGGGCCGGCTCCGAACGCGGGCGGACGGAGGGAGAGGGGGCAGAGGCGTGGGGAGGTGGCAGAGGGGTGGAGAGAGGGAGAGGGGGGAGAGGGGTGAGGAGGGTGGGAGAGGGGTGGAGAGGGGTGGGGAGTGGGCAGAGGGGTATGGAGGGAGGGAGAGGCATGGGGAGGGGATGTGGAGGGGTGTGGAAGGGAGGGAGAGGGGGAGAGGGATGTGGAGGGAGGGGGCAGAGGGGTGTGGAGGGAGGGAGAGGCATGGGGAGGGGATGTGGAGGGGTGTGGAAGGGAGGGAGAGGGGGAGAGGGATGTGGAGGGAGGGGGCAGAGGGGTGTGGAGGGAGGGAGAGGGGTGGGGAGGGGGCAGAGGGGTGTGGAAGGGAGGGAGAGGGGGAGAGGGATGTGGAGGGAGGGAGGGAGAGGGGTGGGGAGGGGGCAGAGGGGTGTGGAAGGGAGGGAGGGGGGAGAGGGATGTGGAGGGAGGGAGAGGCGGCAGAGGGGTGTGGAAGGGAGGGGTGTGGAGGGAGGGAGAGGGGTGGGGAGGGGTCAGAGGGGTGTGGAAGGGAGGGAGGGGGGAGAGGGATGTGGAGGGAGAGAGAGGCGGCAGAGGGGTGATGCACCATCAATAACTCACACTGAGACGTAGGCGAGATATCGGCTTTTATTGACTGGAAGAAGGAACCAGGAGTGAGTGTCTATCATACAAGGTCCTGGAGACTGAGGCCGATCTTCAGGCCGCAGGTCTCCTTTATACAGGGGTCTGTGGGAGGAGCCACAGGAGCAGTCAGCAGGGGCGTGTCCCGACAGGCACATAGTTCACCACAAGGGGTGTGGAAGGGAGGGGTGGGAGGGAGGGGGCAGAGGGGAGGGAGGGGGCAGAGGGGTAAGAAGGGAGGGGTGGAAGGGAAGGGGCAGAGGGGTGGGAGGGGGTCAGAGGGGTGGGGAGGGGGCAGAGGGGTAAGAAGGGAGGGGTGGGAGGGAGGGGGCAGAGGGGCGAGGAGGGTGCAGAGGGGTAAGAAGGGAGGGGTGGGAGGGAGGGGGCAGAGGGGTGGGGAGGGGGGAGAGGCTGGCATGTGCTGTGAAATTTGTCATCTTCAGCGATAAATGTAGAAAAATAAACTGAATTATAGTACTTGTATAGACGTTTATTAAATAGTTAAATTAAAACTGGTGCAAAAGCAGAAATTAGTGAGGTGGTGTCCACGGGTTCAATGCCCGTTCGGGAACCGGATGGCGGAGGGGAAGAGGCTGTTCCTGAATCGCTGAGTGTGTGTCTTCAGGCTCCTGTACCCCCTCCCTGATGGCGGAGGGGAAGAGGCTGTTCCTGAATCGCTGAGTGTGTGTCTTCAGGCTCCTGTACCTCCTACCTGATGGCGGAGGGGAAGAGGCTGTTCCTGAATCGCTGAGTGTGTGCCTTCAGGCTCCTGTACCTCCTACCTGATGGCGGAGGGGAAGAGGCTGTTCCTGAATCGCTGAGTGTGTGTCTTCAGGCTCCTGTACCTCCTCCCTGATGGCGGAGGGGAAGAGGCTGTTCCTGAATCGCTGAGTGTGTGCCTTCAGGCTCCTGTACCTCCTCCCTGATGGCGGAGGGGAAGAGGCTGTTCCTGAATCGCTGAGTGTGTGCCTTCAGGCTCCTGTACCCCCTCCCTGATGGCGGAGGGGAAGAGGCTGTTCCTGAATCGCTGAGTGTGTGTCTTCAGGCTCCTGTACCTCCTCCCTGATGGCGGAGGGGAAGAGGCTGTTCCTGAATCGCTGAGTGTGTGCCTTCAGGCTCCTGTACCTCCTCCCTGATGGCGGAGGGGAAGGGGCTGTTCCTGAATCGCTGAGTGTGTGTCTTCAGGCTCCTGTATCTCCTCCCTGATGGCGGAGGAGAAGAGGCTGTTCCTGAATCGCTGAGAGTGTGTCTTCAGGCTCCTGTACCTCCTCCCTGATGGCGGAGGGGAAGAGGCTGTTCCTGAATCGCTGAGTGTGTGTCTTCAGGCTCCTGTACCTCCTCCCTGATGGCAGAGGGGAAGAGGCTGTTCCTGAATGGCTGAGTGTGTGTCTTCAGGCTCCTGTACCTCCTCCCTGATGGCGGAGGGGAAGCGGCTGTTCCTGAATCGCTGAGTGTGTGTCTTCAGGCTCCTGTACCTCCTCCCTGATGGCAGAGGGGAAGAGGCTGTTCCTGAATCGCTGAGTGTGTGTCTTCAGGCTCCTGTACCTCCTCCCTGATGGCGGAGGGGAAGAGGCTGTTCCTGAATCGCTGAGTGTGTGCCTTCAGGCTCCTGTACCTCCTCCCTGATGGCGGAGGGGAAGAGGCTGTTCCTGAATCGCTGAGTGTGTGCCTTCAGGCTCCTGTACCTCCTACCTGATGGCGGAGGGGAAGAGGCTGTTCCTGAATCGCTGAGTGTGTGTCTTCAGGCTCCTGTACCCCCTCCCTGATGGCGGAGGGGAAGAGGCTGTTCCTGAATCGCTGAGTGTGTGTCTTCAGGCTCCTGTACCCCCTCCCTGATGGCGGAGGGGAAGAGGCTGTTCCTGAATCGCTGAGTGTGTGTCTTCAGGCTCCTGTACCCCCTCCCTGATGGCGGAGGGGAAGAGGCTGTTCCTGAATCGCTGAGTGTGTGCCTTCAGGCTCCTGTACCTCCTCCCTGATGGCAGAGGGGAAGAAGCTGTTCCCGAATCGCTGAGTGTGTGTCTTCAGGCTCCTGTACCTCCTCCCTGATGGCGGAGGGGAAGAGGCTGTTCCCGAATCGCTGAGTGTGTGTCTTCAGGCTCCTGTACCTCCTCCCTGATGGCGGAGGGGAAGCGGCTGTTCCTGAATCGCTGAGTGTGTGCCTTCAGGCTCCTGTACCTCCTCCCTGATGGCGGAGGGGAAGGGGCTGTTCCTGAATCGCTGAGTGTGTGCCTTCAGGCTCCTGTACCTCCTCCCTGATGGCGGAGGGGAAGGGGCTGTTCCTGAATCGCTGAGTGTGTGTCTTCAGGCTCCTGTACCTCCTCCCTGATGGCGGAGGGGAAGGGGCTGTTCCTGAATCGCTGAGTGTGTGCCTTCAGGCTCCTGTACCTCCTACCTGATGGCAGAGGGGAAGAGGCTGTTCCTGAATCGCTGAGTGTGTGCCTTCAGGCTCCTGTACCTCCTCCCTGATGGCGGAGGGGAAAAGGCTGTTCCTGAATCGCTGAGTGTGTGCCTTCAGGCTCCTGTACCCCCTACCTGATGGCGGAGGGGAAGAGGCTGTTCCTGAATCGCTGAGTGTGTGCCTTCAGGCTCCTGTACCTCCTCCCTGACGGTGACAGTGAGAAGGGGGCATGTCCTGGGTGGTGGGGGTCCTTAGTGACGGACACTGAGGCACCGCTCCCTGACGATGTCTCGGATACTGCGGAGGCCGGTGCCCGTGATGGAGCCGACTAACTTCACAACTCTCTGCAACTTATATCGTTTCTATGCACCCCCCCCCCCCACCCCCACAATACCAGACAGTGATGCAGCCTGTCAGAACGCTCTCCACGGTACATCTGTATTAAATTGACTTTGTACTTACATCCTTCGTATACGTGAGCAGTAAAAATCTTCATGTCTCCGTCTAAAAGTACAAATTATGGTAATTTATAATACTATGTACAACAGGACAGTCTATATAACATAGAAATACAGTTGTGTCAGTGTGAATTAATCAGTCTGACGGCCTGGTGGAAGAAGCTGTCCCAGAGCCTGTTGGTCCTGGCTTTTATGCTGCGGTACCGTTTCCCGGATGGTGGCAGCTGGAACAGTTTGTGGTTGGGGTGACTCGGGTCCCCGATGATCCCTCGGGCCCTTTTTACACCCCGTCTCTGTAAATGTCCTGAGTAGTGGGAAGTTCACATCTACAGATGCACTGGGCTGTCCACACCACTCTCTGCAGAGTCCTGCGATTGAGGGAAGTACGGTTCCCGTACCGGGCAGTGATGCAGCCAGTCAGGATGCTCTCAATCGTGCCCCTGTAGGAAGTCCTCAGGATTTGGGTGCCCAAACCAAACTTCCTCAACCGTCTGAGGTGAAAGAGGCGCTGTTGTGCCTTTTTCACCCCCCAGCCGGTGTGTACAGACCACGTGAGATCCTCGGTGACGTTTATGCTGAGGAAATTAAATCTGTTCACCCTCTCAACCCCAGGTCCATTGATGTCAATAGGGGTCAGCCCGTCTCCATTCCTCCTGTAATCCACAACCAGCTCCTTTGTTCTTGAGACATTGAGATGTCCCCCAGTGTTTAAAACGAACCTCCTCAAACTCGCAATGAAGCCCATCGATGCGTTGGGACCGGGTCAGATCCTCGGAGATCCTGACACCCAGGAACTTGAAGCTGCTCGCCCTCTCCCCCCTTCTGCGAGGACCGGTCCGCGCCCCCTTCCCGAGTAGGGGTGCGGGTGGGTCCGATGTGGACCAGCCGGCTCCCCTGGCCACGGGTGGACCGTTCCCTGGTGGGGGGCCGGGGGGGGGGGGGGGTCGCCCTTCCCCGCGCTCCTCACCTCCCCTTCAAAACTGGGCGGCACCGGTTTCGGGGAGGGGGCAAGTTCTCCGCCGGGGGGGGGCGGCTGGTGCATTTCCGGATCGAACTGCGGGTAGAGGCGGGGGAAGCCCGGTCGGTGGGCGGGGGCCTCCCAACCGAGGGGGGAGGGGTCCCGGGGGGGGCGACTGGGTTCACAGCAGGGGCCCACGGCGTGCCCCCCCCCCGGGTTCAGAAGGGGATAGAGGGGGGCAAATGCAGGCAGGTAGACGGTGTCGGGGAGGCGGGGGTGAGTTGGGACAGGGAAGGGGGAGGGGTCCCCTTTTCCTTCAGGCTGGCCGTCCGGGTGATGGAATCGACGGAGGGGCAGGTGGAAGACACGGGAGGGAGGAGAGCGGCCCGCGTCCTCTGGTCGAACCGCTCGTCCTCAACCAACTAAATCAGTGGTCCCTTCAACTGATCCCTTCTGCCTGCACCACGTCCACAAACAACCCCTCTATATCCCCCTCACATTCACCTGCTTATCGAACGCCTCTTAAACCCCCCCCCCCAGTGAGCCCGCCTCTGCCACCTCCTTTCAAACGACCCCCTCTCACCTCAGACCCCTGACCTCTGGTATTGGCCCTTTCACCCCCGAGGGAAAAGTCTGCCGGCTCTACCCTCTGATGGTCTTATGAACGTCCATCCGGTCTCACCCCAGCCTGCAGGGCGCCAGAGAAAACAACCCGAGTTTGTCCAAACTCGTACAGCACAGTACAGGCCCTTCGGCCCAAGATGACCCTCAAACCCTGCCTCCCATATAACCCCCCCAATTTAAATTCCTCCATACACCTGTCTAGTAGTCTCTTAAACTTCTCTAGTGTATCTGCCTCCACCACTGACTCAGGCAGTGCATTCCACGCACCAACCACTCTCTGAGTGAAAAACCTTCCTCTGATATCCCCCTTGAACTTCCCTCCCCGTACCTTAAAGCCATGTCCTCTTGTACTGAGCAGTGGTGCCCTGGGGAAGAGGCGCTGGCTGTCCACTCTGTCTATTCCTCTTAATATCTTGTACACCTCTATCATGTCTCCTCTCATCCTCCTTCTCTCCAGAGAGTAAAGCCCTAGCTCCCTTAATCTCTGATCATAATCCATACTCTCTAAACCAGGCAGCATCCTGGTAAATCTCCTCTGTACCCTTCCCAATGCTTCCACATCCTTCCTGTAGTGAGGCGACCAGAACTGGACACAGTACTCCAAGTGTGGCCGAACCAGTGTTTTATAGAGCTGCATCATTACCCCGCGACTCTTAAACTCTGTCCCTCGACTTATGAAATCCCCCTTGCTTGCAGCTCATGCCCTCCGATCCAGGCAGTGTCCTGGTAAACCACTTCTGCGCCCTCCCCAAAGCCCCGACATCCTTCCGAGAATTGGTGGGGGGGGGGGGGGGAACCAGGACTGAATGGAACACTCCAGACTGTTGGGCATTTCGGGACGTGTACTGTACACACTTCTACGTCGTCGAATTGGGCCTTCGCAACCTTCGAGACGCGGCCTAACTCGAGTTTTCTGAGGTGGCGACGCAGCTGCCCGAGCCCTGAACTCAGCGCCTTGGCTGTCTCCACCCCCCCCCCCGCCCCCAGTGAGGCCGTTGTTTTTCCAGATCCCTCTCTCAGAACTTCCCGGCCCCCTTCGTGAACACTGGCCACTGGCCAGCCCTCCGGGACCGCGCCTGTAGCCGGGGAGGAGGCCGCGACTGCCTCGGGCAACCCTTTCAGTTCACCCTTCTCGGTAACCTGGGGTATATCCTGGGGTATATCGAGCCCTGGGGGATGTTCCGCCTCAGTGCCACTACGGAAACCCAGCACAACCCCCTCGTTTACCTCGAAATGCCCCAGCTAACCAATACCCTCAGCACTGACCTCCCCGTCCCCGTACCGGCGTGAAACCCTCATTAAGGACCTCACCTGCGTCCTTCAAATCCCGGCAAATGTCCCCCCCACCCCGACCTTTATCCTCGAGCGGTCCCGCCCTCTGCCCCTCCTGCTCTCAGAGAGGTGAAGGCGTGCGCTGTTTTCAGGATCGGGGAGCGAATGTCGAGACTGAAGATGTAAAGGGACCCCCGCCCCCGGGGCTGACTCGCAGGCGGTGTCGGCTCCCGCCTCGGGCGGTCTGGAACGCACGCGCAGAGGCTCTCGGGCCTTTGAACCCCTTTGGCGTCCGGAGGGGGTGGGGGGTGTCCGCGGCGACGGAAGGGTTAATGCACGGGGAGCGTGAGACGGCCTGTGCTCGCTGGAGTTCAGGGTGGGTGGGTGGGTGCAGAATCTCGCTGAGACGTACAGGTACTGAAAATTGAAAGGCCCAGACAGACTTCATCGATCCCGGGGGAAATCGGGTTTCGTTACAGCCGCACCAACCAAGAATATTGTAGAAATATAGCAATATAAACCCATGAATAATTAAATAATAATAAGTAAATCATTCCAAGTGGAAATAAGTCCAGGACCAGCCTATTGGCTCAGGGTGTCTGACACTCCGAGGGAGGAGTTGTAAAGTTTGATGGCCACAGGCAGGAATGACTTCCATCTCGGTGGAATGAGTCCCGGGCTGAATGTACTCCTGTGCCCAACCGGTGGATGGGAGTGAATCTGCAGATGCTGGAAGTAAATAAAAAACACAAAATGCTGGCAGAACTCAGCAGGCCAGACAGCATCTACGGGAGGAGGTAGTGACGACATTTCGGGACGAAACCCTTCATCAGGAGTGAAGTAACACGGGATGGTCGAGGGGGGATAAGAAGTTGGGGGGAGGGATGAAGTAGAGAGCTGGGAAGTGATAGGCTGGAGGGAAATGGGCTGGGGGGAAGGTGGAGAATTATGGGAAATAAAAGAGAAAGAAAGGTAGGGCTGGGGGGAGATTATAGTGAGGGGGGGAAAAGAGAGAGAAAGAGAACCAGACAAAAATTATAGATAGGGATGGGGTAAGGGGGGCAGGGGTATCAACGGAGGTCTGTGAGTTGAATGTTCATGCGGGCAGGTAGAGGGCTACCAAGGCGGGAGATAAGGTATTGCTCCATCGACCTGCGTGTGGCCTCGTCTTGACGGTAGAGGAGGCCACGGACAGACATGTCGGAGTGGACATTGTGGAGTGGATGGGAGACATTGTCCAAGACGGCATGCAACTTGGATATGGATGTGGAGAGAATGTTTCCCACAGTGGGACCTGGGGGCGCAGCCTCAGAACGAGAGGACGCCCCTTTAGAGAGGAGGTGAGGAGGGATTTCTTCAACCGGGGGTGGCGCAGGTGTGCAATTTGTTTTCCCAGACGGCCGCGGGGGCTGAGCCATTGGGTGCATTTGAGGGGGGGGGGGGGGGTTGATAGATTTTAGATTAGTAACGGCGCCAAAGGTTAGGGGATGAAGGCCGGAGAACGGAGTCAGAATCGGGTTTACAATCACGCGCATGTGACGTGAAATTTGTTAATTTAGCAGCAGCAATTCAATGCAATACATAATCCAGCAAAGAGAGAGAGAAAATAATAATAAATAAACTAGTAAATCAATTACATATATTGAATAGATTATTAAAAATGTGCAAACACAGAATATTGTATATTAAAAAAAGTGAGGTATTGTCCAAAGCTTCAATGTCCAGTCAGGAATTGGATGGCAGAGGGGAAGAGGCTGTTCCTGAATCGCTGAGTGTGTGCCTTCAGGCTCCTGTACCTCCTCCCTGATGGCGGAGGGGAAGAGGCTGTTCCTGAATCGCTGAGTGTGTGCCTTCAGGCTCCTGTACCTCCTCCCTGATGGCGGAGGGGAAGAGGCTGTTCCTGAATCGCTGAGTGTGTGTCTTCAGGCTCCTGTACCTCCTCCCTGATGGCGGAGGGGAAGAGGCTGTTCCTGAATCGCTGAGTGTGTGCCTTCAGGCTTCTGTACCTCCTACCTGATGGCGGAGGGGAAGAGGCTGTTCCTGAATCACTGAGTGTGTGCCTTCAGCCTCCTGTACCTCCTTCCCGATGGTGACAGTGAGAAGAGGGCATGTCCTGGGTGGTGGGGGTCCTTAATAATGGACGCTGCCTTTCTGAGACACCGCTCCCTAAAGATGTCCTGGGTACTTTGTAGGCTAGTGCCCAAGATGGAGCTGACTAGATTTACAACCTTCTGCAGCTTCTTTCGGTCCTGTGCAGTAGCCCCTCCATACCAGACAGTGATGCAGCCTGTCAGAATGCTCTCCACGGTACAACGATAGAAGTTTTTCTGCATATTGTTGACATGCCAATACGCTTTAAACTCCTAATGAAGTCTAGCCACTGTCTTGCCTTCTCTATAACTGCATCGATATGTTGGGACCAGGTCAGATCCTCTGCGATCTTGACACCCAGGAACTTGAAGCTGCTCACTCTCTCCCCTTCTGACCCCTCTATGAGGATCGGTATGTGTTCCTTCATCTTACCCTTCCTGAAGTCCACAATCAGCCCTTTCGTCTGACTGACGTTGAGTGCCAGGTTGTTGCTGTGACACCACTTCACTGGTTGGCCTATCTCAGTCCTGTACGCCCTCTCGTCACCACCAATGACCCTACCAACAATGGTTGTACTGTCAGCAAATTTGTAGATGATATTTGAGCTCTGCCTAGCCACACAGTCATGAATATAAAGAGCAGTGGGCTACACCCCCCCCCCTAAGGTGCGCCAGTGTTGATCGTCAGCGAGGAGGGTATGTTATCACCGATCCGCACAGACTGTGGTCTTCCGGTTAGGAAGTCGAGGATCCAATTGCAGAGAGAGGTACAGAGGCCCAGGTTCTGAAACTTCTCAATCAGGATTGTGGGCATGATGGTATTAAATGCTGAGCTACAGGCAATGGACAGCATCCTGGCGTAGGTGTCTGTGTTGTCCAGGTGGTCGAAAGCCCTGTGGAGAGACATTGAGATCACGTCTGGCGTTGGTCTATTGTGGCGATTTGCCCATCAGGGTTGGGAGGGTTAAAAATATCGGCCATGATCGAATGGCGGAGTTTACCTGAGCAGCTGAAAGGGTTAGTTCCGCTCGCCTGTCCTTTATCCCGCTCCGTGAATCGTGAATCGTCACCCTCGACCCCGCCGGTGCGTACGGTGCATTTCGCAATCGCCTGCAGTCGCACTTCCTTTTCTGGTTCCCGGTGTGGACAACGTGGGGTTTGCGATGATTAGTCTGCAGATTTATACTGTTTTTCATTGAAAAAATGATTGATTTACTGTGTCCAATTCCAAAGGGCGTGGAGCGCAAAAGAACTGCAAGTTCTCTCACAGCCAAACGAAACTGCTGCAAAGATTTATTACCTGGCTTAGTAGTTTTGTCCACTGGCTTAGTAGTTTTATAAGTTTTACTTGACCGTTTCAAACGACATTATCAACTTTTGAAAAGACTGATGTGCTATCATACTGTCGTATAGTAAATGAGGAATAAGACGTTCCGATGTGGATTGTTTTATGTCAAGTCAAGTCAAGTTTATTGTCGTTTCGACCATGAAATGCTTGTACAGTGCACAGTAAAAATGAAGCAACGTTCCTCCAAGTCCCTGGTGCTACGTGAAACCACACAAAACTACACTAGACTGTGTGAGACAGCACAAGGCTACACTGACTACGTAATACAACATAAAAACTACACTAGACTGTGTGAGACAGCACAAGCCTACACTGACTACGTAAAACAACATAGAAACTACACTAGACTGTGTGAGACAGCACAAGCCTACACTGACTACGTAAAACAACATAGAAACTACACTAGACTGTGTGAGACAGCACAAGGCTACACTGACTATGTAAAACAACATAAAAACTACACTAGACTGTGTGAGACAGCACAAGGCCACACTGACTAAGTAAAACAACATAAAAACTACACTAGACTGTGTGAGACAGCACAAGGCCACACTGACTACGTAAAACAACATAAAAACTACACTAGACTGTGTGAGACAGCACAAGGCTACACTGACTACGTAAAACAACATAAAAACTACACTAGACTGTGTGAGACAGCACAAAGCTGCACTGACTACGTAAAACAACATAAAAACTACACTAGACTGTGTGAGACAGCACAAGGCTGCACTGACTACGTAAAACAACATAAAAACTACACTAGACTGTGTGAGACAGCACAAGGCTACACTGACTACGTAAAACAACATAAAAACTACACTAGACTGTGTGAGACAGCACAAGGCTACACTGACTACGTAAAACAACGTAAAAACTACACCAGACTGTGTGAGACAGCACAAGGCTACACTGACTACGTAAAACAACATAAAAACTACACTAGACTGTGTGAGACAGCACAAGGCTACACTGACTACGTAAATCAACATAAAAACTACACTAGACTGTGTGAGACAGCACAAGGCTACACTGACTACGTAAAACAACATAAAAACTACACTAGACTGTGTGAGACAGCACAAAGCTGCACTGACTACGTAAAACAACATAAAAACTACACTAGACTGTGTGAGACAGAACAAGGCTACACTGACTACGTAAAACAACATAAAAACTACACTAGACTACAGACCTGCACAGGACTACATGAAGTGCACAAAACAGTGCAGTAATTAATAAACAAGACAATAGGCACAGTAGAGGACAAATTTCAGTATAATAATGAATGACGTAGATGTCAGTCCAGGCTCTGGGGATTGAGGAGTCTGATGGCTTGGGGGAAGAAACTGTTACACAGTCTGGCCGTGAGAGCCCGAATGCTTCGGAGCCTTTTCCCAGACGGCAGGAGGGAGAAGAGTTTGTATGAGGGGTGCGTGGGGTCCTTCATAATGCTGTTTGCTTTGCGGATGCAGCGTGTGGTGTAAATGTCCGTGATGGCGGGAAGAGAGACCCCGATGATCTTCTCAGCTGACCTCACTATCCGCTGCAGGGTCTTGCGATCCGAGACGGTGCAATTTCCGAACCGGGCAGTGATGCAGCTGCTCAGGATGCTCTCAGTACAACCCCTGTAGAATGTGATGAGGATGGGGGGGTGGGGGGGGAGATGGACTTTCCTCAGCCTTCGCAGAAAGTAGAGACGCTGCTGGGCTTTCTGTGCTATGGAGCTGTTGTTGAGGGACCAGGTGAGATTCTCCGCCAGGTGAACACCAAGAAATTTGGTGCTCTTTACGATCTCTACCGATAAGCTGTCGATGTTCAGCGGGGAGTGGTCAGTCCGTGCCCTCTTGAAGTCAATAACCATCTCTTTTGTTTTGTTCACATTAGGAGACAGGTTGTTGGCTCTGCACCAGTCCGTTAGCCACTGCACCTCCTCTCTGTAAGCTGACTCCTCATTCTTGCTGATGAGATCCACTACGGTCGTGTCATTGGCGAACTTGATGATGTGGTTTGAGCTGTGTGTTGCAGCACAGTCATGTGTCAGCGGAGTGAACAGCAGTGGACTGAGCACACAGCCCTGGGGAGCCCCCGTGCTCGGTGTGATGGTGTTGGAGATGCTGCTCCCGATCCGGACTGACTGAGGTCTCCCAGTCAGGAAGTGTAGGATCCAGTTGCGGAGGGAGGTGTTCAGGCCCGGTAGGCTCAGCTTTCCAATCAGTTTCTGAGGGATGATTGTGTTGAATGCTGAACTGACGTCTATGAACAGCGTCCGAACGTACAAGTGTTTTTTGAAAGGTGAAGAAGCCCCTGCCAACACACACAAAATGCTGGAGGAACTCAGCAGGCCAGGCAGCATCTATGGAAAAAGAGTCAACAGTCGATGTTTGGGGCCAGGGTATTGTATTGTAAGGTATTTGAAAAATACGATTTAGGAAAATCTTTTATACAATGGATTAAGACTTTAAATACTAATCCTCAAGCTAAAGTAGTTACAAATGGTCAGATTTCAACACCATTTTGCTTAACGAGGTCAACTGGACAAGGCTGCCCATTATCACCTGCTTTATTTGTATTGGCAATAGAACCATTAACAGAATTAATTAGAACAGATTCAGACATTGGGGGCTTTAGAGTTAATCAAGAAGAATATAAGATTAATTTATTTGCTGATGATGTTTTGATTTATTTAACAAACCCATTGCAATCTTTGCAAAGACTATCTTTTAGATTGGAAGAATATGGGAAAATATCAGGGTATAAAGTAAATTGGGATAAAAGTGGAATTTTACCCCTTCCAAAGGAAATTATAATCAATGTCGATTAGTAACTCAATTTCAATGGTCAATAAATGGGATAAAATATTTAGGTATTAGAGTTGATAATGATGTAAAAAATTTATATAAACAAAATTATTTGCCATTATTAAAAAAAATAAAAGAGGATCTTGATAAATGGATGATGTTACCAATAACATTAATAGGTAGAGTTAATGCTGTAAAAATGAATGTATTTCCTAGATTGCAATATTTATTCCAAACTTTACCAATACAATTACCTCAGAAGTTCTTTCAAGAACTGAATAAATATGTAAGGAAATTTCTTTGGAAAGGAAAGATGTCAAGAATATCATTGGAAAAATTGACATATAAATTTGATTTAGGGGGGTTACAACTTCGAAATTTTAAGAATTATTATAAAGCAAATCAACTTAGATTTATTGTGTCTTTTTTTGATGAACTAAAACCGGCATGGATTAGAATAGAATTAGATAGGATAGGAGAAAACATACCAGAAGATTTTATATATAAATGGGAATCCAAATGGATATGGGAAAAAAAAGAATCTCCTATATTAAGACACTTGATTGATTTATGGAATAAGGTAAATATAGACGATAAGATGAAGAAATCTTTATTAGCAAAAAGAACTTTAATTCAAAATAGGCTTATTCCTTTTACAATGGATAATAAACTTTTACATGATTGGTTCCAAAAGGGGATTAAATATATAGGTGATTGTTTTGAAGGAGGTATATTGATGTCGTTTGATCAATTAAAAAATAAATATAAAATATCAAACAACACACTTTTCTGTTATTTTCAATTAAAGGCTTATTTACGAGAAAAGCTGGGTCAAACAATGTTGATGCCAAAACCGTGAAATAGAAATATCAACTCAAAAAGGAAAAATTTAAAAATTTACATCCTGTATGTACAATTTGATTCAAAATCAGACAATTAAATCAGGAATTCATAAATCAAGACAAAAATGGGAATCTGATTTGAATATTAAAATTGATGGAAAAAGCTGGTCAAGATTATGTTCTGATAGTATGATAAATACAATAAATGTTCAACTTAGATTAGTACAATATAATTTTTTACATCAGTTGTATATATAATACCACAGAAAATAAATAGATTAAATTCAAATATGCCTGACCAATGTTTTCGATGTAATCAAGCAATTGGTACTTTTTTACATTCTACTTGGTCTTGTTTTAAAATTCAATCATTTTGGATAAATCTAAGACTTCTATTGGAACAAATTACTGGAGTACAACTCCCACATAGTCCAATATTATTTTTATTAGGAGACATTGAAGGGACAATACCGAAACTTAAATTGAATAAGTATCAGAAAAAATTTATAAAAATTGCATTGGCAGTAGCCAAAAAAGTTATCGCAGTTACTTGGAAATCAGATTCATATTTAACTATGGACCATTGTATTATAGTTGTATTATATATAGTAATATATAGTTATATATATTGTAATATATAGTTGTATTCCACGATTTCTTATAATCTAAGAAATGAATATGATATATTTTTGAAAATTTGGCTCCCATACTTACAAAAGATAGGATTAATTACATAGGTCCTTTGAAGATAAAATTATAAAGTAATTGGGGAAAGTAAAAATTAAAATTAAAATCATTTTGAACTCCATGGAGCATGTGGGGATCCTCCGATATCCAGGCAATCTTTCTCTTCTTTCTTTCTTTTATTTCTTTCTTTAGATAAGGATTAAGGAGGGGAGGGTCGATATTATTTTTTTCTCTCTTCACTATTTTATCATTTATTCTTCGTAATTTTCTAAGAATTTAATAAATAAAAAAAAGAAAGAAATATGAAACTTCGCTGTGAGGTTCGTGAAAATACAGATGTAGAAGTTTTTCTCCCCCCCATCCAAGTTCACGGAACCCCCCTGGAATCTTTTCCTGTGCCACCAACTCCAACCCCCCCCCCCCCACTGCCCCCCAGCCAGGTTAACTAGGAAATATTATCAGACCACAAACAAGAGAAGATCTACAGGTGCTGGGAGTCCAAAGTCACGTGCGCACAAAATGCCGGAGGGACTCGGCAGGCGGGGCGGCGTCGGTGGAAACGAGGCAAGCGGTCGGCGTTTCGGGCCGAGACCCCTCGGCGGGACTCCTGTTGTCAGACCCTTGTGCGATCGAGGTGGTCGCCTGGCCTTCAGAACCTGCCTCTCGGCCTCCTCGAAAACCTCACCCCCTTCCCCAGGCCCGGCACCCGCGCTGGGGCGTAGGCCGCCGACAGCAGTCCGCCAGGATCCTCTGCCTTTCCGGTCGACGAAGAAGGTGATATCTGATTCGGAGTTTGTCTTTCTTTTTTCAGTCTTTTTATCGATATCAACGTGATAAGATTAGCACGTAGACAATGGGATTACAAACTTACAAAATTAAAAGGACACACAAGCAATAAGTACAATATAGTTAAGTCTTCCCAAATCATGAATGATACAAATATCATATAAACCAGGCAAAAACTAAGTGATTCATGTTGGAAAAAAAAGAAAAGAGAAAAAGAAAAAAAAATTAATACCCTAAGAAAAACTAAACTAACAAACTATCCACTAACTATTCAGAAAAAAAGAAAGAAGAAAAAAAGGGCTGTTTATAGTATTTATAAAAAAATTACAGAATCATCAGTGTCCCGAACTCCGATCCTCTCAACACATATATATATATATATAATCAAAACTGGGAAAACAAATAGGATTGGAACAGGGTCAAGCTACATCATGTGAAAATATTGAATAAATGGCCTTCAAATCTTTTCAAATTTAATAGAAGGGTCACATACGACACTTCTAATTCGGAGTTTGAGGGCATTTGCAGTTTGTCGCCTGAAGCATAGAGATGTCTACGGATGTACCATGGACAGCGTTCTGACAGGCTGCATCACCGTCTGGTATTCGGGGGGGGGGGGGGGTTGCACAGGACCGAAAGAAGCTGCAGAGGGTTGTGGTTAGTCGGCTCCATCACGGGCCCCAGCCTCCGCGGTATCCGAGACATCGTCAGGGAGCGGTGCCTCAGTGTCCGTCACTAAGGACCCCCACCACCCAGGACATGCCCCCTTCTCACTGTCACCGTCAGGGAGGAGGTACAGGAGCCTGAAGGCACACACTCAGCGATTCAGGAACAGCCTCTTCCCCTCTGCCATCTGGTCTCTAAATGGACTTTGAACACATGGACACGACCCCATTCTTAAAATATTTATTATTTCTGGTTTTAAAGTAACTAATATACATCTAAACACTTACTGTAATTGGTATATTTACTTTTAGGCCAGAAGGATGCTCTTGCTTAAATGGAAAGATGCAGGCCCCCCTCCCCACTCACGCCCAATGGCTACGTGATGTGATGTCATGTTTAAATTTGGAGTTTAATTCAAACAAACTCTCCAAAATACCTGAAGACATAAAATTTGGAAAAGTAGGAAGTACGGTATTTAAAAAATTCCTAATCTGTAAGTATCTAAAAAAAATGAAATCTAGGCAAATTATATTTGTTAGATAATTGCTCAAAAGACATAAAACAATTGTCCAAAAATAAATCAGAAAATCGTAATAATCCCTTAGTCTTCCAAGCCGAATAAGCTTGGTCTATAATTGAAGGGAGGAAAAAACAATTGGATACAATAGGAATATTTGAAACAAACTGAGTCAACCCAAAAAATTTCCGAAATTGAAACCATATACGTAAAGTATGTTTAACTATCGGGTTGTCAATTCGTTTCGGCAATTTAGAAAGAGCAAAAGGGAGAGAAGTCCCCAAAATAGAACCCAGTGCAAAACCTGGTACTGATTTAATTTCCAGGCTCACCCAATGAGGGCTAAAAGATCCATCCCAATCTTTTAACCAACATATCAAATATCGGATATTAACTGCCCAATAATAAAATCTAAAATTAGGCAATGCTAGTCCACCTTCCTTCTTTGCCTTCTGTAAGTATATTTTACCTAACCTGGGATTTTTATTCTGCCATATATATGAGGAAATTTTTGAATCAACATTAGTAAAAAAAGATTTCGGAATAAAAATTGGTACTGCTTGAAAAATATGTAAAAACTTAGGTAAAATAACCATCTTAATAGCATTAATCCTACCTATCAGAGATAAAGATAATGGTGACCACTTAGTAAACAAGCGTTTAATCTGATCAATTAAGGGTACAAAGTTAACCTTAAATAAGTCTTTATGATTTTTTTGTGATTTTAATCCCTAAGTAAATAAAAGAGTCATTAACTAATTTGAAAGGTAAGTTTCCATAAAGTGGGACTTGTCTATTTAAAGGAAACAATTCACTCTTATTAAGATTTAATTTATACCCAGAAA
The DNA here is from genome assembly GCF_030144855.1 of Hypanus sabinus. NCBI lineage: Eukaryota > Metazoa > Chordata > Chondrichthyes > Myliobatiformes > Dasyatidae > Hypanus > Hypanus sabinus. The sequence continues at coordinate 39,944 of NW_026779997.1, read as the reverse complement.
AATTGAGCCAACAATGATAAAACTGATGGAATAGATTTCTCAGGATTAGAAGTAAATAATAATAAGTCATCTGCATACAAAGATAACATGAATATCTGTCCCATGATTAATACCCGAAATATCCTGTGATTCTCTGATAGCAATTGCCAAAGGTTCTAAAGCAATATTAAATTATAGTGGGCTAAGAGGACAGCCTTGTCTAGTGCCCCGAAATAAACGAAAAAAGGGAGATCTTTGATTATTAGTAAACACCGAGGCTACTGGAGTGTGATAAATCAGTTTAATCCAGGAAATAAATGTCGGACTAAAATTAAACTTCTCCAACACATTAAATAACTAAGGCCATTCAACTCTGTCAAATGCTTTCTCCGCATCTAATGAAATAACACATTCTGAAATATTATGTGAAGGAGTATACACAATATTCAATAACCTCCTAACATTAAAAAAAGAATAACGATTTTTAATAAAACCGGCTTGATCTTCCGAGATAATTTGGGGTAATACCTTCTCCAACCTGGATGCAAGTAACTTGGAAAAAATCTTGGAATCTACATTCAATAAAGATATTGGTCTATAGGATGCGCAATCAGCAGGGTCTTTATCTTTCTTCAATATTAAAGAGATGGAAGCTCTATAAAAAGATTGTGGCAAATTTCCCAATCTAATTGCTTCTTCAAAAACCTTATATAACCAAGGAGAGAGAGTAGCGGAAAAACATCTTAAAAATTCTGCTGTATACCCATCCGGACCAGGTGCTTTCCTTGAATTCATGGAGGAAATAACCCCTTTGATTTCTGCATCAGACATAGGAGTTTCCAATATTGAAAGATCATCTGGTGATAATTTTGTGAAATTCAATTTCCCAAGAAAATCACACACGGTACCACAACCCTGAGGAAATTCTGAATGATACAGGGAAGTGTAAAAATCTTGAAATGATTTATTTATCTCATCATGGTTAACTGTCAAATCCCCATTTTGCTGACGGATCTTAGTAATTTGACGTTTAACCAAAGCATTCTTCAATTGACTAGCTAGCAGTTTACTTGATTTAAAACTATGTATATAAAAATCAGATCTGGACTTCATCAGTTGATTTTCAATCGAAGATGTAAGTAATAAACTATATTCTGTTTGAAGTTCAACCCTTTGTTTGTAAAGCTCCTTATTAGGAGAAATTAAATATTTCTTGTCAATCTCTTTGATTTTATCAACCAATAAAAGAGCTTCCTTCTTTATGCGTTTTCTCAGACCAACAGAATAAGAAATAATCTGTCCACGTATATATGAAACGTGTCCCAAAGTGTTCCGCAAGAAATATCATCCGTGGAGTTGATTGAAAAGAAGAAGTCGATCTGTTCATTCATAAATTTAATAAAGTCCGGATCCTGCAATAAGGTAGAGTCAAATCGCCATTGTCTAGCATTAGGAACTGTATCCATAAATTTAATAGAAAGTTTTAATGGAGCATGGTCAGAAGTAGCTATAATATCATAATCACAACCATTTACTGAAGGAATGGGCTTCAAAAAGGGCTTATATCAAAACTTTATAATATAATTATGAAGATACGTTCAGAGCCCCTTTATAGGACAAAAAATGATTGGGAAAGAGAGCTTAACCTTATTATTCCTATTGAGAAGTGGGTTAGAATTCTTTAATTAGTTAATACATCATCTATATGTGCCAAACATTCATTAATACAGTTTAAGGTTGTGCATAGGGCCCATATGTCCAAGGATAAATTAGCTCATTTTTATTCCTATATAAATCCTTCTTGTGATAGATGACAATCTGAAATAGCGTCTTTAACTCACATGTTCTGGTCGTGTCTGCTTTTGAAAAAATATTGGAAAGATATTTTTGATATTATCTCTGCGGTATTGAACATTGATTTACAACCCCATCCTATTACCACAACTTTTCGTTTACCAATGATGGACTCACTTCATTTATTTTCTTCCGCCTTTTGAATGATTGCGTTTCTTACACTAATGGCTAGAAGATCTATTTTGTTGAACTGGAAGGAAATTAATCCTCCCACTGTATTTCATTGGTTTTCTCAAACTATGCTATATTTAAATTTAGAAAAAATTAGAAGTGGTGTATTTGATACTTCTATTAAATTTGAAAAGATATGGAAAATATTCAATATTTTCATATGATGTAATATGACCCTGTTTCAAGCCTATTTGTTTTTCCAGTTTCGATTTTGTATATGTTGAGAGGATCGGAGTTGACGACACTGATGATTCTGTATTTTTGTGAGATATTGCAAACAGCCCCTTTTTTTTTCTTTTTTCAGTTTTTCTTTTTTCCTTTTTTTTCTCCTTATTAGCTATTAGATTAGGTTTTTTTTGCATATTTTTTTTCTTTTTCTTTTTTTTAATTACTTATTATGATATACCTAGATTTGCCTTATTTAAATATTGTATCGTCCATGATTTGGGAATACTCATTTATAGTGTAATCATTGCTTATGTATTCGTTCACGTGCAGTTGAAATGTGTATGTTTGTAATGCCGTTATCTATGTATCAATTGTATTTTGTTAATATTAATAACAATAATAAAAAGATTGTAAAAGAAAATTTGGAGAAGATTCGATGTTCAATCTCTGAATCCAGTCAAGACTTTCAAACATTGTGAATTATTTTCAAAACCTTTGATTTGCTGGTAAAGCACAGATGATGATTAATAATTCCCCCCCCCCCTTTTTTTTCTTTACTAATCAGCTTCGGTCTTGGTAGTTGGTTAGATTTTCAGTTAGGAAAGCTAATGGCATGTTGGCCTTCATAATGAGGGGAGTTGAGTATAGGAGTAAAGAGGTCCTTCTGCAGTTGTACAGGGCCCTGGTGAGACCCCACCTGGAGTATTGTGTTCAGTTCTGGTCTCCAAATTTGAGGAAGGACATTCTTGCTATTGAGGGAGTGCAGCGTAGGTTCACAAGGTTAATTCCCGGAATGGCGGGACTGTCATATATTGAAAGATTGGAGCGACTGGGCTTGTATACACTGGAATTTAGAAGGATGAGAGGGGATCTGATTGAAACATATAAGATTATTAAGGGATCGGACACGCTGGAGGCAGGAAGCATGTTCCCGATGTTGGGGGAGTCCAGAACCAGAGGCCACAGTTTAAGAATAAGGGGTGGGCCAACTCCAAGACGTATACCGGCGATATTAAAGCCAATTCTGAAGATGTCCCCGGGGGGGAGGGGGTGGGTCGCCCATCTTCAAGGCTCCTCCCTCTCCCAGGGGGGTGGAGCTTCTGTTGGAGTCCCGGGACTTTACGGGGTGAGATCTCGCTCGCCCCGTGGCCAACCCTTCCCCTCCAGCGGCCGGGCTCGGGGACCGTCCAGGGCGGAGTTCAGTCCGCGCTCTGTTCCTGCGTTCCCTTGTCGCGCTGTGAATTGACCCGAACTCCACGGACAAGTGCACGAGGTTTTCACTGTACCCCGGTACACGGGGCAACTAGAGAACCCCGTTCGCCAGTGGAGGACTATCTAACAGCCTTATGCCAACCAGCTTCTGGAACTTCCGCTGGGTTTGGGGGGGCCTTCGATCGTCCCGCCTGCTTCAGCAAGGCTGCGAGAGGTGCAGGCGGGTTTCCCTGACGGTGTCAGCAGCTCTCTGCGGTTCCTCATGGTCACGGGCGTGAGCAGTTCCTGACAGAGTGCTTTCTGTGGTGCATTGATTGAAAGTAGGTGATCACAAAAGATCTACAGCACATCACAGGCCCTTCGGCCCACCACGTTGTGCCGGACACGGAACCCACTCTGGAGACTGCCGAGAATTTCTCTCGATTTCTCCAAGCTCCATGTATCTACCTAAGAGTCTTTTAAAAGACCCTAATGTATCCGCCTCCACCACCGTCACCGGCAGCCCATTCCACGGACCCACCACTCTCTGAGTGAAAGACTTACCCCTGACATCCCCTCAGCACTGTGGTGAACCACATATACCTGTCTGGACAGGCCCCCCTGCTGACTGCTCCTGTGGCTCCTCCCACAGACCCCGGTATAAAGGCGATCGAGGCCTGGGGCCCGGCCTCTCAGTCTCCAGGATGTAGTATGGTGGTCAACCACTGCTCGTTCCTTCTTCCAGTCAATAAAAGCCGATATCTCGCCTTCACATCTCAGAGTGAGTTATTGATGGTGTATCAGGTAGCCGTTCCAAGCACCTTAAAACTCATCCAGGCTATCCCTCGAGGTGGAGGGAGATGGTCTATGGCAGAGTGAAGACGCCTGTGCGTGTGTTTGTTTAACGTAACGTTGCACTCCAAGAAGCACACGGTACTTCGCAGATCAACCAGCTGATTCCAGCGGCATGGAAACCACGACGATCGGAGCTGACGGATTTGTTGCAGCCTTCGTCCGCCGTTGAGTTCGGAGTAACTCCGTCCGTCGTTGAGGTCCTGCTTGGATTTCTCTTTGTCAGGGACCTCACCCTCGACCTTACCACCATGGGTGACCCTACCAGGAGCAGAACTCCAGATGGCATCACTCTCGGGATCTCAGGAGCACACAAGCTTCTCCACCGCGACAAGGTGACAACCCACGGAGAAATCCTTAAAACTATTCCCCCATCCTGTTAGCCATTTCAGCCCCGGGAGAAACCCTCTGACTGTCCACACAATCGTCGTCTTGTACACCTCCATCAGGCCACCTCTCACCCTCCGTCGCTCTGAGGAGAAAAGGCCGAGTTCACTCAACCTGTTCCCATAGGGCATGCTCCCCAATCCAGGCAACATCCTTGTCAATCTCCTCTGCACCCTTTCTATGGTTTCCACATCCTTCCTGTAGTGAGGCGACCAGAACTGTGCACAGTACTCCAAGTGGGGTCTGACCAGGGTCCTATAGAGCTGCAACATCACCTCTCGGCTCTAAGGAACAGGGTCGACGTGGTCTCACTAATTATTTTGGCCTCCCGAGGAAGTGGAGGCGTCAGGGAGCCCTCTCTGGCCTGTGGTCCATCTCTCCTCTGGAGTTTGCGAAGACAGGGCGTGACATCTAAAACCTTGACAAACTTCTACAGGTGTGTGGTGGACAGCGTATTGACTGGTTGCATCACGGCCACCAATAACCGTTAACACAAAATCCTATAAAATCCAGTCCATCATGGGGTACAGACCTCCCCACCACTGAGCACATCTCCCCGATACACTGTCGCAGGAAAGCAGCATCCATCACCAGGGAGACCCACCACCCAGGACACGCTCTCTTCTTGCTGCTGTCATCAGGAAGGAGGAACAGGAGCCTCAGGACCCACACCACCAGGTTCAGGAACAGTTATTACCCCTCAACCATCAGGAAGGAGGAACAGGAGCCTCAGGACTCACACCACCAGGTTCAGGAAGAGTTATTACCCCTCCAACATCAGGAAGGAGGTACAGGAACCTCAGGACCCACACCACCAGGTTCAGCAACAGTTATCACCCTTCAACCATCATGAAGGAGGTACAGGAGCCTCAGGACCCACACCACCAGGTTCAGGGACAGTTATTACCCCTCAACCATCATGAAGGAGGTACAGGAGCCTCAGGACCCACACCACCAGGTTCAGGGACAGTTATCACCCCTGAACCATCAGGAAGGAGGTACAGGAGACTCAGGACTCACACCACCAGGTTCAGGGACAGTTATTACCCCTCAACCATTAGGAAGGAGGTACAGGAGCTTCAGGGCTCACACCACCAGGTTCAGGAAGTTATTCCCCCTCAACCATCAGGAAGGAGGTACAGGAGCCTCAGGACTCACACCACCTGGTTCAGGGACAGTTATTACCCCTCAACCATCAGGAAGGAGGTACAGGAGCCTCAGGACTCACACCACCTGGTTCAGGGACAGTTATTATGCCTCAACCATCAGGAAGGAGGTACAGGAACCTCAGGACCCACACCACCAGGTTCAGCAACAGTTATCACCCTTCAACCATCATGAAGGAGGTACAGGAGCCTCAGGACCCACTCCACCAGGTTCAGGAACCATCAGGAAGAAGGTACAGGAGTCTCAGGACTCGCACCACCAGGTTCAGGGACAGTTATTACCCCTCAACCATCAGGAAGGAGGTACAGGTGCCTCAGGACCCTCACCACCAGGTTCAGGGACAGTTATTCCCCCTCAACCATCAGGCTCTTGAACAACAGGGGATAGCTTCACTCACTCCATTACTGAAACGTCCTCACGCCAATGGACTGACTTTCAAGGACTCCTTAAGTTCTCGGTATCTCGGCTTGTTTGTTTTATTTCCTGCGGTTTGCTGCCTGTGAAGCCCACGTCGATTCTGTTACGGTCATTATCCTATTGTGGGTTTACTGAGCACGCCCACAAGAGAATGAATCTCAGGGTTGTATATGGACTTTGATAATAAATTGACTCTGAACTTTGGTCGGACTGGGTCTGGTCTTTTACGAAGTTCGTCCCCAGGATTTGGTGTTTAACCCTCCCGGGAGCTCAGTACGTCTGAAGTGGGCAGCGGACAGTTCACCGTCCCCTTTCGATGATCAAAGGCTGGCTCTCCGATCCGGCTGACATTGGGGGTGGGGGTGGGGAGTTGCGGTCGAGACAACCACCGGATATTCCCTGAGTCGCATTACATGTCTGCTCCTCACAGTCCCTGGGGCTATTTGTGGGTCTGTAGTCCAATCCCATCAGTGCGACTGCACCGTTCCTACCCCTGGGCTCTGGTCGCCCCGTCATAGGAAGGATGAGGAAGCTGTAGAGAGGGTGCAGGGGAGATTCACCAGGGAGCTGCCTCGATTAGAGAGCGTGTCAAGTGAGGATTGTTTGAGCGGGCCGGGGTTCTTTACTTTGGAGCGAAGGAGAATGAGAGGTGAATTGACAGGGATGTTCAAGATGGTGAGAGGCACAGACTGTGCAGACGTACAGAATTATTTTCCCCGGGTGGAAATGGCGATTACCACGGGTCATTTGTTAAAGGTGATGAAGGGAAATTTTCGGGGGTGGTCAGAGATTGGATATTTATACAGAGATTGGTGGGTGCATGGAACGCGTTACCGGGGAGGCGGAAAGAGGCAGATACGCTGGGGAAATTTCTGAGACTCCTGGATCTCCGTGTGTAGGGAAGCAAAAGGGGAGGATATGGACTGTGGAGGAGAGAAGGGATAAGTTTATGGCGGAGTAAATTGAATGGTCAGCACACCCTGGGCCGAAGGGCCCGATCTTTCCTCAAGTCAGCAGGACAGAACCGCACATGGTACACCGGCTGCTGAAAATATACAGCATAATCCCCGTCCCACTGACGTGGACTCGGCCCATATCCCTCCATATCCCTCTCATCCACTTACCTGTCCAAGTTTTTATCGTGTTAATAGTGAGCCCGCATTTACCACTTCATCTGGCAGCTCATTCCACACTCCCACCACTCTCTGTGTGAAGAAGCTCCCCCAATGTTCCCTTTAAACTTTTCCCCCTTCACCCTTAACCCATGTCCTCTGGTTTTTTTCTCCCCCGGCCTCAGTGGAAAAAGCCTGCTTGCATTCACTCTATCTGTACCCATCATAATTTTATACACCTCTATCAAATCACCCCTCATTCTCCTACACTCCAGGGAATAAAGTCCTAACCTATTCAACCTTTCTCTGTAACTCAGTTTCTCAGGTCCCGGCAACATCCTTGTAAACATTCTCTGCACTCCTTCAAACTTATTAATATCCTTCCTGTAACTGGGTGACCAAAACTGCATACAATACTCCAGATTCGGACCCACGTGCCACTTCTATGCCCAGTCTCCTAACCAGTCCTTTTGCAGCCTCCCCTGCTTCCCCCAAAGCACCTATCAACCGCAACCTGCTCCACCCACTGACATCGAATGTGAAGGGTCCCGACACCCGACCCTTTGTGGAACACCGAGAGTTGCCGGGACAGGTTCGGCAGGATGCAGCCCGTGTCAGAGAGCACGTCCACCACCACCCCCGTGTGTGTGTGTGTGGGATATCCCGTCAGAGGCCTGCACCTCCTTCAAGCCGATCACAGCAGGCGTCCAGCGCGTAAGCGATTGTATCCTCCCTGCTGGTGAACGCAGAGACTCGCCTCCAACGCTTCTCACTGCCTCAGTAAAGCAGCCGGCACCGGACTCACCCTGGGCATTCTCTCTTCACCCCTCTCCCGCTGGGCAGAAGGTACAAAACTCTGAAAGAATATCCCGGGACACGGTGTGGAGCTCCCTCTACATCACCCCCACAGTGTGTCCCCCCACTTTATCCCCAGAGTGGACACCGAGCGGTCCCGGGAAACGGGTCAGACACGGTGTGGAGCTCCCTCTACATCACCCCCACAGTGTGTCCCCCACTTTATCCCCAGTGTGGACACCGAGTGCTCCCGGGACACGGGTCAGACACGGTGTGGAGCTCCCTCTACATCACCCCCACAGTGTGTCCCTCCACTTTATCCCCAGTGTGGACACCGAGCGCTCCCGGGACACGGGTCAGACACGGTGTGGAGCTCCCTCTACATCACCCCCACAGTGTGTCCCCCCACTTTACCCCCAGTATGGGCACCGAGCGCTCCCGGGACACGGGTCAGACACGGTGTGGAGCTCCCTCTACATCACCCCCACAGTGTGTCCCTCCACTTTATCCCCAGTGTGGGCACCGAGCGCTCCCGGAACACAGGTCAGACACGGTGTGGAGCTCCCTCTACATCAGCCCCACAGTGTGTCCCCCCACTTTATCCCTAGTGTGGGCACCGAGCGCTCCCGGAACACGGGTCAGACACGGTGTGGAGCTCCCTCTACATCAGCCCCACAGTGTGTCCCCCCCACTTTATCGCCAGAGTGGACACCGAGCGCTCCCGGGACACGGGTCAGACACGGTGTGGAGCTCCCTCTACATCACCCCCACAGTGTGTCCCCCACTTTATCCCCAGTGTGGGCACTGAGCGCTCCCGGGACATGGGTCAGACACGGTGTGGAGCTCCCTCTACATCACCCCCACAGTGTCCCCCCCACTTTATCCCCAGTGTGGACACCGAGCGCTCCCGGGACGCGGGTCAGACAAGGTGTGGAGCTCCCTCTACATCACCCCCACAGTGTGTCCCCCCACTTTATCCCCAGTGTGGACACCGAGCGCTCCCAGGACACGGGTCAGACACAGTGTGGAGCCACCCACACATCATTTCAGGAGGACAGTCTGACGATGGACTTTGCATTTAATAAATTAACCCTACAACAGCATTGCGAGACGCCCTGGGAATTGGCAGAATCAGGAGAACCCCACCCCTGCGCCCCCGTCCTGGGCAACAGGAGAGGCTGAGCCATGGTCCAGGGCGGGGAAGAACAAGGAGGTCGTGGCAAACCGGGAGACCGCGGAGGCTGGGAGGCAGGGCAGTGAGAAGCAGACGGCCCCAATCTGAGGCGGGTGGGGAGGCCGTTCACTTGTCCTTCTTGGTCTCCACCTCCCCGTTGGGAACAGCCTGCTCCTCGGCTGGTGAATCTCCCTCCTCGTCCTTCATCGTCCGCTTGGCTCGCTGGTACAGCTCGTTCAGGCTGAACTCGCGAATCACGTTTTCCTGGGCAAAAACAGCAGGCAGGCGAAGAGATTATCCAGAGAATAACAGACCCCCGGGAGTGGTTGACAGGCTGGGATCTGATCCAGGGGTTCAGGGGGTTTATATATAGAATAACAGATCCCCGGGAGTGGGTTACAGGCTGGGATCTGATCCGGGGGTTCAGGGGGTTTATATACAGAATAACAGATCGCCAGGAGTGGGTTACAGGCTGGGATCTGATCCAGGGGTTCAGGGGGTTTATATATAGAATAACAGATCCCCGGGAGTGGGTGACAGGCTGGGATCTGATCCAGGGGTTCAGGGGGTTTATATATAGAATAACAGATCCCCGGGAGTGGTTGACAGGCTGGGATCTGATCCAGGGGTTCAGGGGGTTTATATGTAGAATAACAGATCCCCGGGAGTGGGTTACAGGCTGGGATCTGATCCAGGGGTTCAGGGGGTTTATATACAGAATAACAGATCCCCGGGAGTGGGTGACAGGCTGGGATCTGATCCAGGGGTTCAGGGGGTTTATATGTAGAATAACAGATCCCCGGGAGTGGGTTACAGGCTGGGATCTGATCCAGGGGTTCAGGGGGTTTATATACAGAATAACAGATCCCCGGGAGTGGGTGACAGGCTGGGATCTGATCCAGGGGTTCAGGGGGTTTATATGTAGAATAACAGATCCCCGGGAGTGGGTTACAGGCTGGGATCTGATCCAGGGGTTCAGGGGGTTTATATAGAGAATAACATAACCCCGGGAGTCGGTTACAGGCTGGGATCTGATCCAGGGGTTCAGGGGGTTTATATATAGAATAACAGATCCCCGGGAGTGGGTGACAGGCTGGGATCTGATCCAGGGGTTCAGGGGGTTTATATATAGAATAACAGATCCCCGGGAGTGGGTGACAGGCTGGGATCTGATCCAGGGGTTCAGGGGGTTTATATATAGAATAACAGATCCCCGGGAGTGGGTTACAGGCTGGGATCTGATCCAGGGGATCAGGGGGTTTATATATAGAATAACAGATCCCCGGGAGTGGGTTACAGGCTGGGATCTGATCCAGGGGTTCAGGGGGTTTATATATAGAATAACAGATCCCCGGGAGTGGGTAACAGGCTGGGATCTGATCCAGGGGTTCAGGGGGTTTATATACAGAATAACAGATCCCCGGGAGTGGGTGACAGGCTGGGATCTGATCCAGGGTTTCAGGGGGTTTATATATAGAATAACAGATCCCCGGGAGTGGGATACGGGCTGGGAACTGATCCAGGGGTTCAGGGGGTTTATATATAGAATAACAGACCCCGGGAGGGGTGACAGGCTGGGATCTGATCCAGGGGTTCAGGGGTTTATATATAGAATAACAGACCCCCGGGAGTGGGTGAAAGGCTGGGATCTGATCCAGGGGTTCAGGGGGTTTATATATAGAATAACAGATCCCCGGGAGGGGTGACAGGCTGGGATCTGATCCAGGGGTTCAGGGGTTTATATATAGAATAACAGACCCCCGGGAGTGGGTGACAGGTTGGGATATGATCCAGGGGTTCAGGGGGTTTATATACAAAATAACAGATCCCCGGGAGGGGTGACAGGCTGGGATCTGATCCAGGGGTTCAGGGGTTTATATATAGAATAACAGACCCCCGGGAGTGGGTGAAAGGCTGGGATCTGATCCAGGGGTTCAGGGGGTTTATATATAGAATAACAGATCCCCAGGAGTGGGTTACAGGCTGGGATCTGATCCAGGGGTTCAGGGGGTTTATATATAGAATAACAGACCCCCGGGAGTGGGTGAAAGGCTGGGATCTGATCCAGGGGTTCAGGGGGTTTATATACAGAATAACAGATCCCCGGGAGTGGGTGACAGGCTGGGATCTGATCCAGGGGTTTTGGGGGTTTATATATACATTAACAGATCCCCGGGAGTGGGTGACAGGCTGGGATCTGATCCAGGGGTTCAGGGGGTTTATATATACAATAACAGATCCCCGGGAGTGGGTGACAGGCTGGGATCTGATCCAGGGGTTCAGGCGGTTTATATATAGAATAACAGATCCCCGGGAGTGGGTGACAGGCTGGGATCTGATCCAGGGGTTTGGGGGGTTTATATATAGAATAACAGATCCCCGGGAGTGGGTGACAGACTGGGATCTGTTCCAGGGGTTCAGGGGGTTTATATATCGAGTAACTGATCCCCGGGAGTGGGTGACAGGCTGGGATCTGATCATGGGGTTCAGGGGGTTTATATATAGAATAACAGACCCCCGGGAGTGGGTGACAGACTGGGATCTGATCCAGGGGTTCAGGGGGTTTATATATAGAATAACAGATACCCGGGAGTGGGTGACAGGCTGGGATCTGATCCAGGGGTTCAGGAGGTTTATATACAGAATAACAAATCCCCGGGAGTGGGTTACAGGCTGGGATCTGATCCAGGGGTTCAGGGGGTTTATATATAGAATAACAGATCCCCGGGAGTGGGTGACAGGCTGGGATCTGATCCAGGGGTTCAGGGGGTTTATATACAAAATAACAGATCCCCAGGAGGGGTGACAGGCTGGGATCTGATCCAGGGGTTCAGGGGGTTTATATATAGAATAACAGACCCCCGGGAGTGGGTGACAGGCTGGGATCTGATCCAGGCGTTCAGGGGGTTATATATAGAATAACAGATCCCCAGGAGTGGGTGACAGGCTGGGATCTGATCCAGGGGTTCAGGGGGTTTATATACAGAATAACAGATCCCCGGGAGTGGATTACAGGCTGGGATCTGATCCAGGGGTTCAGGGGGTTTATATATAGAATAACAGATCCCCGGGAGTGGGTGACAGGCTGGGATCTGATCCAGGGGTTCGGGAGGTTTATATATAGAATAACAGATCCCCGGGAGTGGCTGACAGGCTGGGAACTGATCCAGGGGTTCAGGCGGTTTATATATAGAATAACAGATCCCCGGGAGTGGGTTACAGGCTGGGATCTGATCCAGGGGTTCAGGGGGTTTATGTATCGAATAACTGATCCCCGGGAGTGGGTGACAGGCTGGGATCTGATCCAGGGGTTCAGGGGGTTTATATATAGAATAACAGATCCCCGGGAGTGGTTGACAGGCTGGGATCTGATCCAGGGGTTCAGGGGGTTTATATATAGAATAACAGATCCCCGGGAGTGGGTTACAGGCTGGGATCTGATCCAGGGGTTCAGGGGGTTTATATATAGAATAACAGACCCCCGGGAGTGGGTGACAGGCTGGGATCTGATCCAGGGGTTCAGGGGGTTTATATATAGAATAACAGATCCCCAGGAGTGGGTTACAGGCTGGGATCTGATCCAGGGGTTCAGGGGGTTTATATATAGAATAACAGACCCCCGGGAGTGGGTGAAAGGCTGGGATCTGATCCAGGGGTTCAGGGGGTTTATATACAGAATAACAGATCCCCGGGAGTGGGTGACAGGCTGGGATCTGATCCAGGGGTTTTGGGGGTTTATATATACATTAACAGATCCCCGGGAGTGGGTGACAGGCTGGGATCTGATCCAGGGGTTCAGGGGGTTTATATATAGAATAACAGATCCCTGGGAGTGGGTGACAGGCTGGGATCTGATCCAGGGGATCAGGGGGTTTATATATAGAATAACAGATCCCCGGGAGTGGGTTACAGGCTGGGATCTGATCCAGGGGTTCAGGGGGTTTATGTATCGAATAACAGATCCCCAAGAGTGGGTGACAGGCTGGGATCTGATCCAGGGGTTCAGGGGGTTTATATATAGAATAACAGATCCCCGGGAGTGTGTGACAGGCTGGGATCTGATCCAGGGGTTCAGGCGGTTTATATATAGAATAACAGATCCCCGGGAGTGGGTGACAGGCTGGGATCTGATCCAGGGGTTCAGGGGGTTTATATATAGAATAACAGATCCCCGGGAGTGGGTGACAGGCTGGGATCTGATCCAGGGGTTCAGGGGGTTTATATACAGAATAACAGATCCCCGGGAGTGGGTGACAGGCTGGGATCTGATCCAGGGGTTCAGGGGGTTTATATATAGAATAACAGATCCCCGGGAGTGGGTGACAGGCTGGGATCTGATCCAGGGGTTCAGGGGGTTTATATATAGAATAACAGATCCCCGGGAGTGGGTTACAGGCTGGGATCTGATCCGGGGGTTCAGGGGGTTTATATACAGAATAACAGATCGCCAGGAGTGGGTGACAGGCTGGGATCTGATCCAGGGGTTCAGGGGGTTTATATATAGAATAACAGATCCCCAGGAGTGGGTTACAGGCTGGGATCTGATCCAGGGGTTCAGGGGGTTTATATACAGAATAACAGATCCCCGGGAGTGGGTGACAGGCTGGGATCTGATCCAGGGTTTCAGGGGGTTTATATATAGAATAACAGATCCCCGGGAGTGGGATACAGGCTGGGAACTGATCCAGGGGTTCAGGGGGTTTATATACAGAATAACAGATCCCCAGGAGTGGGTGACAGGCTGGGATCTGATCAGGGGGTTTATATATAGAATAACAGATCCCCGGGAGTGGGTTACAGGCTGGGATCTGATCCAGGGGTTCAGGGGGTTTATATACAAAATAACAGATCCCCGGGAGGGGTGACAGGCTGGGATCTGATCCAGGGGTTCAGGGGGTTTATATATAGAATAACAGACCCCCGGGAGTGGGTGAAAGGCTGGGATCTGATCCAGGGGTTCAGGGGGTTTATATATAGAATAACAGATCCCCAGGAGTGGGTTACAGGCTGGGATCTGATCCAGGGGTTCAGGGGGTTTATATATAGAATAACAGACCCCCGGGAGTGGGTGAAAGGCTGGGATCTGATCCAGGGGTTCAGGGGGTTTATATACAGAATAACAGATCCCCGGGAGTGGGTGACAGGCTGGGATCTGATCCAGGGGTTTTGGGGGTTTATATATACATTAACAGATCCCCGGGAGTGGGTTACAGGCTGGGATCTGATCCAGGGGTTCAGGGGGTTTATATATAGAATAACAGATCCCCGGGAGTGGGTGACAGGCTGGGATCTGATCCAGGGGTTCAGGGGGTTTATATATAGAATAACAGATCCCCGAGAGTGGGTGACAGGCTGGGATCTGATCCAGGGGTTCAGGGGGTTTATATATAGAATAACAGATCCCCGGGAGTGGGTGACAGGCTGGGATCTGATCCAGGGGTTCAGGGGGTTTATATATCGAATAACAGATCCCCGGGAGTGGGTGACAGGCTGGGATCTGATCCAGGGGTTCAGGGGGTTTATATACAAAATAACAGATCCCCAGGAGGGGTGACAGGCTGGGATCTGATCCAGGGGTTCAGGGGGTTTATATATAGACTAACAGATTCCCAGGAGTGGGTTACAGGCTGGGATCTGATCCAGGGGTTCAGGGGGATTATATATAGAATAACAGATCCCCAGGAGTGGGTGACAGGCTGGGATCTGATCCAAGGGTTCAGGGGGTTTATATACAGAATAACAGATCCCCAGGAGTGGGTTACAGGCTGGGATCTGATCCAGGGGTTCAGGGGGTTTATATATAGAATAACAGATCCCCGGGAGTGGGTTACAGGCTGGGATCTGATCCAAGGGTTCAGGGGGTTTATATACAGAATAACAGATCCCCAGGAGTGGGTTACAGGCTGGGATCTGATCCAGGGGTTCAGGGGGTTTATATATAGAATAACAGATCCCCGGGAGTGGGTGACAGGCTGGGATCTGATCCAGGCGTTCAGGGGGTTATATATAGAATAACAGATCCCCAGGAGTGGGTGACAGGCTGGGATCTGATCCAGGGGTTCAGGGGGTTTATATACAGAATAACAGATCCCCGGGAGTGGGTGACAGGCTGGGATCTGATCCAGGGGTTCAGGGGGTTTATATATAGAATAACAGATCCCCGGGAGTGGGTGACAGGCTGGGATCTCATCCAGGGGTTCAGGGGGTTTATATATAGAATAACAAATCCCCGGGAGTGGGTTACAGGCTGGGATCTGATCCAGGGGTTCAGGCGGTTTATATATAGAATAACAGATCCCCGGGAGTGGGTGACAGGCTGGGATCTGATCCAGGGGTTCAGGGGGTTTATGTATAGAATAACAGATACCCGGGAGAGGGTGACAGGCTGGGAACTGATCCAGGGTTCAGGGGGTTTATATATAGAATAACAGATCCCCGGGAGTGGGTTACAGGCTGGGATCTGATCCAGGGGTTCAGGGGGTTTATATATCGAGTAACTGATCCCCGGGAGTGGGTGACAGGCTGGGATCTGATCCAGGGGTTCAGGGGGTTTATATATAGAATAACAGATCCCCGGGAGTGGTTGACAGGCTGGGATCTGATCCAGGGCTTCAGGGGGTTTATATATAGAATAACAGATCCCCGGGAGTGGGTTACAGGCTGGGATCTGATCCAGGGGTTCAGGGGGTTTATATATAGAATAACAGACCCCCGGGAGTGGGTGACAGGCTGGGATCTGATCCAGGGGTTCAGGGGGTTTATATACAAAATAACAGATCCCCGGGAGTGGGATACAGGCTGGGATCTGACCCAGGGGTTCAGGGGGTTTATATATAGAATAACAGACCCCCGGGAGTGGGTGAAAGTCTGGGATCTGATCCAGGGGTTCAGGGGGTTTATATATAGAATAACTGATCCCCAGGAGTGGGTTACAGGCTGGGATCTGATCCAGGGGTTCAGGGGGTTTATATATAGAATAACAGACCCCCGGGAGTTGGTGAAAGGCTGGGATCTGATCGAGGGGTTCAGGGGGTTTATATATAGAATAACAGATCCCCGGGAGGGGTGACAGGCTGGGATCTGATCCAGGGGTTCAGGGGGTTTATATACAGAATAACAGATCCCCGGGAGTGGGTGACAGGCTGGGATCTGATCCAGGGGTTTTGGGGGTTTATATATAGAATAACAGATCCCCGGGAGTGGGTGACAGGCTGGGATCTGATCCAGGGGTTCAGGGGGTTTATATATACAATAACAGATCCCCGGGAGTGGGTGACAGGCTGGGATCTGATCCAGGGGTTCAGGCGGTTTATATATAGAATAACAGATCCCCGGGAGTGGGTGACAGGCTGGGATCTGATCCAGGGGTTCAGGGGGTTTATATATCGAGTAACTGATCCCCGGGAGTGGGTGACAGGCTGGGATCTGATCCAGGGGTTCAGGGCGTTTATATATCGAATAACAGATCCCCGGGAGTGGGTGACAGGCTGGGATCTGATCCAGGGGTTCAGGGGGTTTATATACAAAATAACAGATCCCCAGGAGGGGTGACAGGCTGGGATCTGATCCAGGGGTTCAGTGGGTTTATATATAGAATAACAGATCCCCAGGAGTGGGTTACAGGCTGGGATCTGATCCAGGGGTTCAGGTGGATTATATATAGAATAACAGATCCCCGGGAGTGGGTGACAGGCTGGGATCTGATCCAGGGGTTCAGGGGGTTTATATACAGAATAACAGATCCCCGGGAGTGGGTGACAGGCTGGGATCTGATCCAGGCGTTCAGGGGGTTATATATAGAATAACAGATCCCCGGGAGTGGGTGACAGGCTGGGATCTGATCCAGGGGTTCAGGGGGTTTATATACAGAATAACAGATCCCCGGGAGTGGGTGACAGGCTGGGATCTGATCCAGGGGTTCAGGGGGTTTATATATAGAATAACAGATCCCCGGGAGTGGGTGACAGGCTGGGATCTGATCCAGGGGTTCAGGCGGTTTATATATAGAATAACAGATCCCAGGGAGTGGGTGACAGGCTGGGATCTGATCCAGGGGTTCAGGGGGTTTATATATAGAATAACAGACCCCCAGGAGTGGGTGAAAGGCTGTGATCTGATCCAGGGGTTCAGGGGGTTTATATACAGAATAACAGATCCCCGGGAGTGGGTGACAGACTGGGATCTGATCCAGGGGTTTTGGGGGTTTATATATACATTAACAGATCCCCGGGAGTGGGTTACAGGCTGGGATCTGATCCAGGGGTTCAGGGGGTTTATATATAGAATAACAGATCCCCGGGAGTGGGTGACAGGCTGGGATCTGATCCAGGGGTTCAGGGGGTTTATATACAGAATAACAGACCCCCGGGAGTGGGTGACAGGCTGGGATCTGATCCAGGGGTTCAGGGGGTTTATATACAGAATAACAGATCCCCGGGAGTGGGTGACAGACTGGGATCTGATCCAGGGGTTTTGGGGGTTTATATATACATTAACAGATCCCCGGGAGTGGGTTACAGGCTGGGATCTGATCCAGGGGTTTAGGGGGTTTATATATAGAATAACAGATCCCCGGGAGTGGGATACAGGCTGGGATCTGATCCAGGGGTTCAGGGGGTTTATATATAGAATAACAGATCCCCGGGAGTGGGATACAGGCTGGGATCTGATCCAGGGGTTCAGGGGGTTTATATACAGAATAGCAGACCCCGGGAGTGGGTGACAGGCTGGGATCTGATCCAGGGGTTCAGGGGGTTATATATAGAATAACAGATCCCCGGGAGTGGGTTACAGGCTGGGGTCTGATCCAGGGGTTCAGGGGGTTTATATATAGAATAACAGATCCCCGGGAGTGGGTGACAGGCTGGGATCTGATCCAGGGGTTCAGGGGGTTTATATACAGAATAACAGACCCCGGGAGTGGGTTACAGGCTGGGATCTGATCCAGGGGTTCAGGGGGTTTATATACAGAATAACAGATCCCCGGGAGTGGGTTACCTGCTGGGATCTGATCCAGGGGTTCAGGGGGTTTATATATAGAATAACAGATCCCCGGGAGTGGGTTACAGGCTGGGTCTGATCCAGGGGGTTTATATACAGAATAACAGATCCCCGGGAGTGGGTTATATTGGGAGTATAAAAGGTGCATTGTTTGCTGTGTGACCAAAACTATGTAGTCAACTTTGAGTTTGTTATTTGCTATGCATGTACCCAATTAAGTAGGAGAACGAAATCTTAAGAATGTAGAAGACAATGGTGTGTTAATGAGAGGTAGCTAAGAGAGGTACATTAGAACATGATTAAGTCAGTGGGTAGAAACAATAGCGGCAGATGTACTTGTGATACCTAACTGTTGACCAAATGGATATGCTAATGCAACTGAACCAGGAGATTGGTGATAAAAAATGCTATGTACAAGGATCGTTGGGAAATCAGCGACTAGCGAAATGACTGTCTCAGCTTTGATTTGCAAATTAAAGTTTAACACTTCTTGAAGAATCTTCTGCATCTCCTGGTCATTTGTGGGGCACGAGAAACCACGTCAGTTACAGGCTGGGATCTGATCTAGGGGTTCAGGGGGTTTATATATACAATAACAGATCACCGGGAGTGAGTGACAGGCTGGGATCTGATCCAGGGGTTCAGGGGGATTACATACAGAATAACAGATCACCGGGAGTGAGTGACAGGCTGGGATCTGATCCAGGGGTTCAGGGGGTTTATATACAGAATAACAGATCCCCGGGAGGGGTGACAGGCTGGGATCTGATCCAGGGGTTCAGGGGGTTTATATATAGAATAACAGATCCCTGGGAGTGGATTACTGGCTGGGATCTGATCCAGGGGTTCAGGGGAGGGTTTATATATAGAATAACGGATCCCTGGGAGTGGGTTACATGCTGGGATCTGATCCAGGGGTTCGGGGGTTTATATACAAAATAACAGATCCCCGGGAGTGGGTGACAGGCTGGGATGTGATCCAGGGGTTCAGGGGGTTTATATATAGAATAACAGATCCCCGGGAGTGGGATACAGGCTGGGATCTGATCCAGGGGTTCAGGGGGTTTATATATAGAATAACAGATCCCCGTGAGTGGGTGACAGGCTGGGATCTGATCCAGGGGTTCAGGGGGTTTATATATAGAATAACAGAACCCCGGGAGTGGGTGACAGGCTGGGATCTGATCCAGGAGTTCGGGGGTATATATATACAATAACAGATCCCCGGGAGTGGGTGACAGGCTGGGATCTGATCCAGGGGTTCAGGGGGTTTATATACAGAATAACAGACCCCTGGAGTGGGTGACAGGCTGGGATCTGATCCAGGGGTTCAGGGGGTTTATATATAGAACAACAGATCCCCGGGAGTGGGTGACAGGCTGGGATCTGATCCAGGGGTTTGGGGGGTTTATATATAGAATAACTGATCCCTGGGAGTGGGTTACCTGCTGGGATCTGATCCAGGGGTTCAGGGGGTTTATATACAGAATAACAGACCCCGGGAGTGGGTGACAGACTGTGATTGGGGAGATTTTTATAATTTATATGACCAGATGGTGTATATCACAGGCTTGTGAAAGAGGTGGCAGAAAAGATCGTGGGGGCATCAGTAATGACGTTTCAAGAATGACGAGATTCTGGAATGGTTGCGGAGGACTGGAAAATTGCAATAGTCTTCTACTCTTTAAGGAGGAAAAGAGGCAGAAGGAAATAAAATTGGGAAGATGTTGGAGTGGATTATTAAGGATGAGGTCTCAGTGTATCTGGAGACTCATGGTAAAATAGGCTCGGTCAGCTCGGTTTCCTCAAGGGAAAATGTTGCCTGATGAGTCTGTTGGAATTCTTTAAAATTACAAGCAGGAGAGACAAAGGAGAGTCGTTGGATGTTGTGCACTTGGATTTTCAGAAGGCCTTCGACAAGCTGCCACACGTGAGGCCGTTTAACAAGCTACGAGCCCGTGGTGTTACAGGGAAGATTCCAGCATGGGTCGAGCAGTGGGCGATTGGCCGGAGGCGAAGAGCAGGAACAAAGGGGACCTCGTCAGACGGGCTGCCGGTGACCAGCGGTGATCCACAGGATGTGCGTTGGGACCGATTCTTTTCATGTTATATATCGATGACTTGGATGAGGTAATTGAAGGCTTTGGTGCAAAGGCTGATGACGTTATGAAGACGGGTGGAGGCGCAGGTAGTTTTGAGGAAGCAGGGAGGCTACAGAAGGACTTGGGACAGATCAGGAGAACGGGCAAAGAAGTGACAGACGGAATACAGCGTCGGGATTGTATGGTCACACACATTGGAAGAAGAAATGAAAGGGCTGAATAATTTCTAAATGGAGAGAAAGATGAAAATACTGAGGCAAAAAGAGACCTGGGAGTCCTCGTGCAGGATTCCCTGAGGGTTAATTTGCAAGTCGGGTCAGTGGTGAGGAAGGCAAATGAGATGTCAGCATTCATTTCAAGAAGACTAGAATACAAGAGCATGGATGTAGTGTGGAGATTTCATAGAGCCCTGGCAACGCCTCACTCGGAGTATTGTGAGCAGTTCTGGGTCCTTTATCTCAAAAAGGCAGTGCTGAAACTGGAGAGGGTTCAAAGGAGGTTCAGGAAAATGATTTCAGGATTAAAAAGCTTGTCATATGAGGAGCGTTTGATGGCTCTGGGCCTGTGCTCACTGGAGTTCAGAGGGATGAGGGGTGACCTCACTGAAACCAATCGAATGGAGAAAGGCCGAGATAGAGTGGATGTGCAGAAGATGTTTAGAACTGTGGGGGAGTCTAGGACCAGAGGACACAGCCTCAGAATAGAGGGGAATCTTTTTAGAACAGAGATGAGGAGGAACTTCTTCAGCCAGAGAATGGTGAAATTCTTCGCCACAGGCGGCTGTGGGGGCCAAGTCTTTACGTATATTTAAGGCAAAGATCGATAGATTCTGGATTAGCCAACGGAGAAGATCGGGAGGAAAATTGGATCAGTCGTGACGAAAGGGCCAAATAGCCTAATTCTGCTCCATTATCTTATACTGTCAAATCTGGGGAGTGATTTACATACAGGGAGCTAATCCAGGGTTCGGACAGGGTGGTGGGGGAGCGGGGTCTGATATAGAATAATAGATCCCTGAGATGGGAGATGCAGACCAGGGTTTGGGGTTTTATATACAGATTATATACTTTTTATCGAGTAACAGATCCCGGGAGTGGGTTACAGGCTGGGATCTGATCCAGGGGTTCAGGGGGTTTATATATAGAATAACAGATCCCCGGGAGTGGGTGACAGACTGGGATCTGATGCAGGGGTTCAGGGGGTTTATATACAGAATAACAGATCCCTGGGAGTGGGTGACAGGCTGGGATCTGATCCAGGGGTTCAGCGGGTTTATATATAGAATAACAGATCCCCGGGAGTGGGTGACAGGCTGGGATCTGATCCAGGGGTTCAGGGGGTTTATATAGAATAACAGATCCCCGGGAGTGGGTTACAGGCTGGGATCTGATCCAGGGGTTCAGGGGGTTTATATATAGAATAACAGATCCCCGGGAGTGGGTGATATTGGGAGTATAAAAGGTGCATTGTTTGCTGTGTGACCAAAACTATGTAGTCAACTTTGAGTTTGTTATTTGCTATGCATGTACCCAATTAAGTAGGAGAACGAAATCTTAAGAATGTAGAAGACAATGGTGTGTTAATGAGAGGTAGCTAAGAGAGGTACATTAGAACATGATTAAGTCAGTGGGTAGAAACAATAGCGGCAGATGTACTTGTGATAGCTAACTGTTGACCAAATGGATATGCTAATGCAACTGAACCAGGAGATTGGTGATAAAAAATGCTATGTACAAGGATCGTTGGGAAATCAGCGACTAGCGAAATGACTGTCTCAGCTTTGATTTGCAAATTAAAGTTTAACACTTCTTGAAGAATCTTCTGCATCTCCTGGTCATTTGTGGGGCACGAGAAACCACGTCAGTTACAGGCTGGGATCTGATCTAGGGGTTCAGGGGGTTTATATATACAATAACAGATCACCGGGAGTGAGTGACAGGCTGGGATCTGATCCAGGGGTTCAGGGGGTTTATATACAGAATAACAGATCCCTGGGAGTGGGTGACAGGCTGGGATCTGATCCAGGGGTTTAGGGGGTTTATATATAGAATAACAGATCCCCAGGAGTGGGTGACAGGCTGGGATCCGATCCAGGGGTTCAGGGGGTTTATATATAGAATAACAGATCCCCGAGAGTGGGTGACAGGCTGGGATCTGATCCAGGGGTTCAGGGGTTTATATATAGAATAACAGATCCCCGGGAGAGGGTGACAGGCTGGGATCTGATCCAGGGGATCAGGGGGTTTATATATAGAATAACAGATCCCCGGGAGTGGGATACAGGCTGGGATCTGATCCAGGGGTTCAGGGGCTTTATATATAGAATAACAGATCCCCGGGAGTGGGTGACAGACTGGGATCTGATCCAGGGGTTCAGGGGGTTTATATAAAGAATAACAGGTCCCTGGGAGTGGGTGACAGGCTGGGATCTGATCCAGGGGTTCAGAGGGTTTATATTCAGAATAACAGACCCCGGGAGTGGGTTACAGGCTGGGATCTGATCCAGGGGTTCAGGGGGTTTATATACAGAATAACCCATCCCCGGGAGTGGGTGACAGGCTGGGATCTGATCCAGGGGTTCAGGGGGTTTATATATAGAATAACAGATCCCCGGGAGTGGGTGACAGGCTGGGATCTGATCCAGGGGTTCAGGGGGTTTATATATAGAATAACAGATCCCCAGGAGTGGGTGACAGGCTGGGATCTGATCCAGGGGTTCAGGGGGTTTATATATAGAATAACAGATCCCCGAGAGTGGGTGACAGGCTGGGATCTGATCCAGGGGTTCAGGGGTTTATATATAGAATAACAGATCCCCGGGAGAGGGTGACAGGCTGGGATCTGATCCAGGGGATCAGGGGGTTTATATATAGAATAACAGATCCCCGGGAGTGGGTTATATTGGAGTATAAAAGGTGCATTGTTTGCTGTGTGACCAAAACTATGTAGTCAACTTTGAGTTTGTTATTTGCTATGCATGTACCCAATTAAGTAGGAGAACGAAATCTTAAGAATGTAGAAGACAATGGTGTGTTAATGAGAGGTAGCTAAGAGAGGTACATTAGAACATGATTAAGTCAGTGGGTAGAAACAATAGCGGCAGATGTACTTGTGATACCTAACTGTTGACCAAATGGATATGCTAATGCAACTGAACCAGGAGATTGGTGATAAAAAATGCTATGTACAAGGATCGTTGGGAAATCAGCGACTAGCGAAATGACTGTCTCAGCTTTGATTTGCAAATTAAAGTTTAACACTTCTTGAAGAATCTTCTGCATCTCCTGGTCATTTGTGGGGCACGAGAAACCACGTCAGTTACAGGCTGGGATCTGATCTAGGGGTTCAGGGGGTTTATATATACAATAACAGATCACCGGGAGTGAGTGACAGGCTGGGATCTGATCCAGGGGTTCAGGGGGATTACATACAGAATAACAGATCACCGGGAGTGAGTGACAGGCTGGGATCTGATCCAGGGGTTCAGGGGGTTTATATACAGAATAACAGATCCCCGGGAGGGGTGACAGGCTGGGATCTGATCCAGGGGTTCAGGGGGTTTATATATAGAATAACAGATCCCTGGGAGTGGATTACTGGCTGGGATCTGATCCAGGGGTTCAGGGGAGGGTTTATATATAGAATAACGGATCCCTGGGAGTGGGTTACATGCTGGGATCTGATCCAGGGGTTCGGGGGTTTATATACAAAATAACAGATCCCCGGGAGTGGGTGACAGGCTGGGATGTGATCCAGGGGTTCAGGGGGTTTATATATAGAATAACAGATCCCCGGGAGTGGGATACAGGCTGGGATCTGATCCAGGGGTTCAGGGGGTTTATATATAGAATAACAGATCCCCGTGAGTGGGTGACAGGCTGGGATCTGATCCAGGGGTTCAGGGGGTTTATATATAGAATAACAGAACCCCGGGAGTGGGTGACAGGCTGGGATCTGATCCAGGAGTTCGGGGGTATATATATACAATAACAGATCCCCGGGAGTGGGTGACAGGCTGGGATCTGATCCAGGGGTTCAGGGGGTTTATATACAGAATAACAGACCCCTGGAGTGGGTGACAGGCTGGGATCTGATCCAGGGGTTCAGGGGGTTTATATATAGAACAACAGATCCCCGGGAGTGGGTGACAGGCTGGGATCTGATCCAGGGGTTTGGGGGGTTTATATATAGAATAACTGATCCCTGGGAGTGGGTTACCTGCTGGGATCTGATCCAGGGGTTCAGGGGGTTTATATACAGAATAACAGACCCCGGGAGTGGGTGACAGACTGTGATTGGGGAGATTTTTATAATTTATATGACCAGATGGTGTATATCACAGGCTTGTGAAAGAGGTGGCAGAAAAGATCGTGGGGGCATCAGTAATGACGTTTCAAGAATGACGAGATTCTGGAATGGTTGCGGAGGACTGGAAAATTGCAATAGTCTTCTACTCTTTAAGGAGGAAAAGAGGCAGAAGGAAATAAAATTGGGAAGATGTTGGAGTGGATTATTAAGGATGAGGTCTCAGTGTATCTGGAGACTCATGGTAAAATAGGCTCGGTCAGCTCGGTTTCCTCAAGGGAAAATGTTGCCTGATGAGTCTGTTGGAATTCTTTAAAATTACAAGCAGGAGAGACAAAGGAGAGTCGTTGGATGTTGTGCACTTGGATTTTCAGAAGGCCTTCGACAAGCTGCCACACGTGAGGCCGTTTAACAAGCTACGAGCCCGTGGTGTTACAGGGAAGATTCCAGCATGGGTCGAGCAGTGGGCGATTGGCCGGAGGCGAAGAGCAGGAACAAAGGGGACCTCGTCAGACGGGCTGCCGGTGACCAGCGGTGATCCACAGGATGTGCGTTGGGACCGATTCTTTTCATGTTATATATCGATGACTTGGATGAGGTAATTGAAGGCTTTGGTGCAAAGGCTGATGACGTTATGAAGACGGGTGGAGGCGCAGGTAGTTTTGAGGAAGCAGGGAGGCTACAGAAGGACTTGGGACAGATCAGGAGAACGGGCAAAGAAGTGACAGACGGAATACAGCGTCGGGATTGTATGGTCACACACATTGGAAGAAGAAATGAAAGGGCTGAATAATTTCTAAATGGAGAGAAAGATGAAAATACTGAGGCAAAAAGAGACCTGGGAGTCCTCGTGCAGGATTCCCTGAGGGTTAATTTGCAAGTCGGGTCAGTGGTGAGGAAGGCAAATGAGATGTCAGCATTCATTTCAAGAAGACTAGAATACAAGAGCATGGATGTAGTGTGGAGATTTCATAGAGCCCTGGCAACGCCTCACTCGGAGTATTGTGAGCAGTTCTGGGTCCTTTATCTCAAAAAGGCAGTGCTGAAACTGGAGAGGGTTCAAAGGAGGTTCAGGAAAATGATTTCAGGATTAAAAAGCTTGTCATATGAGGAGCGTTTGATGGCTCTGGGCCTGTGCTCACTGGAGTTCAGAGGGATGAGGGGTGACCTCACTGAAACCAATCGAATGGAGAAAGGCCGAGATAGAGTGGATGTGCAGAAGATGTTTAGAACTGTGGGGGAGTCTAGGACCAGAGGACACAGCCTCAGAATAGAGGGGAATCTTTTTAGAACAGAGATGAGGAGGAACTTCTTCAGCCAGAGAATGGTGAAATTCTTCGCCACAGGCGGCTGTGGGGGCCAAGTCTTTACGTATATTTAAGGCAAAGATCGATAGATTCTGGATTAGCCAACGGAGAAGATCGGGAGGAAAATTGGATCAGTCGTGACGAAAGGGCCAAATAGCCTAATTCTGCTCCATTATCTTATACTGTCAAATCTGGGGAGTGATTTACATACAGGGAGCTAATCCAGGGTTCGGACAGGGTGGTGGGGGAGCGGGGTCTGATATAGAATAATAGATCCCTGAGATGGGAGATGCAGACCAGGGTTTGGGGTTTTATATACAGATTATATACTTTTTATCGAGTAACAGATCCCGGGAGTGGGTTACAGGCTGGGATCTGATCCAGGGGTTCAGGGGGTTTATATATAGAATAACAGATCCCCGGGAGTGGGTGACAGACTGGGATCTGATGCAGGGGTTCAGGGGGTTTATATACAGAATAACAGATCCCTGGGAGTGGGTGACAGGCTGGGATCTGATCCAGGGGTTCAGCGGGTTTATATATAGAATAACAGATCCCCGGGAGTGGGTGACAGGCTGGGATCTGATCCAGGGGTTCAGGGGGTTTATATAGAATAACAGATCCCCGGGAGTGGGTTACAGGCTGGGATCTGATCCAGGGGTTCAGGGGGTTTATATATAGAATAACAGATCCCCGGGAGTGGGTGATATTGGGAGTATAAAAGGTGCATTGTTTGCTGTGTGACCAAAACTATGTAGTCAACTTTGAGTTTGTTATTTGCTATGCATGTACCCAATTAAGTAGGAGAACGAAATCTTAAGAATGTAGAAGACAATGGTGTGTTAATGAGAGGTAGCTAAGAGAGGTACATTAGAACATGATTAAGTCAGTGGGTAGAAACAATAGCGGCAGATGTACTTGTGATACCTAACTGTTGACCAAATGGATATGCTAATGCAACTGAACCAGGAGATTGGTGATAAAAAATGCTATGTACAAGGATCGTTGGGAAATCAGCGACTAGCGAAATGACTGTCTCAGCTTTGATTTGCAAATTAAAGTTTAACACTTCTTGAAGAATCTTCTGCATCTCCTGGTCATTTGTGGGGCACGAGAAACCACGTCAGTTACAGGCTGGGATCTGATCTAGGGGTTCAGGGGGTTTATATATACAATAACAGATCACCGGGAGTGAGTGACAGGCTGGGATCTGATCCAGGGGTTCAGGGGGTTTATATACAGAATAACAGATCCCTGGGAGTGGGTGACAGGCTGGGATCTGATCCAGGGGTTCAGGAGGTTTATATATAGAATAACAGATCCCCGGGAGTGGGTGACAGGCTGGGATCTGATCCAGGGGTTTAGGGGGTTTATATATAGAATAACAGATCCCCAGGAGTGGGTGACAGGCTGGGATCCGATCCAGGGGTTCAGGGGGTTTATATATAGAATAACAGATCCCCGAGAGTGGGTGACAGGCTGGGATCTGATCCAGGGGTTCAGGGGTTTATATATAGAATAACAGATCCCCGGGAGAGGGTGACAGGCTGGGATCTGATCCAGGGGATCAGGGGGTTTATATATAGAATAACAGATCCCCGGGAGTGGGATACAGGCTGGGATCTGATCCAGGGGTTCAGGGGCTTTATATATAGAATAACAGATCCCCGGGAGTGGGTGACAGACTGGGATCTGATCCAGGGGTTCAGGGGGTTTATATAAAGAATAACAGGTCCCTGGGAGTGGGTGACAGGCTGGGATCTGATCCAGGGGTTCAGAGGGTTTATATTCAGAATAACAGACCCCGGGAGTGGGTTACAGGCTGGGATCTGATCCAGGGGTTCAGGGGGTTTATATACAGAATAACCCATCCCCGGGAGTGGGTGACAGGCTGGGATCTGATCCAGGGGTTCAGGGGGTTTATATATAGAATAACAGATCCCCGGGAGTGGGTGACAGGCTGGGATCTGATCCAGGGGTTCAGGGGGTTTATATATAGAATAACAGATCCCCAGGAGTGGGTGACAGGCTGGGATCTGATCCAGGGGTTCAGGGGGTTTATATATAGAATAACAGATCCCCGAGAGTGGGTGACAGGCTGGGATCTGATCCAGGGGTTCAGGGGTTTATATATAGAATAACAGATCCCCGGGAGAGGGTGACAGGCTGGGATCTGATCCAGGGGATCAGGGGGTTTATATATAGAATAACAGATCCCCGGGAGTGGGTTATATTGGAGTATAAAAGATGCATTGTTTGCTGTGTAACCAAAACTATGTAGTCAACTTTGAGTTTTCTATTTGCTATGCATGTACCCAATTAAGTAGGAGAATGAAATCTTAAGAATGTAGAAGACAATGGTGTGTTAATGAGAGGTAGCTAAGAGAGGTAGATTAGAACATGATTAAGTCAGTGGGTAGAAACAATAGCGGCTGATGTACTTGTGATACCTAACTGTAGACCAAATGGATATGCTAATGCAACTGAACCAGGAGATTGACGATAAAAAATGCTATGTACAAGGATCATTGGGAAATCAGCGACTAGCGAAATGACTGTCTCAGCTTTGATTTGCAAATTAAAGTTGAACACTTCTTGAAGAATCTTCTGCATCTCCTGGTCATTTGTGGGGCACGAGAAACCACGTCAGTTACAGGCTGGGATCTGATCCAGGGGTTCAGGGGGTTTATATATAGAATAACAGAT
The DNA here is from genome assembly GCF_030144855.1 of Hypanus sabinus. Lineage (NCBI taxonomy): Eukaryota > Metazoa > Chordata > Chondrichthyes > Myliobatiformes > Dasyatidae > Hypanus > Hypanus sabinus. The sequence goes on along the minus strand of NW_026779997.1, from coordinate 11,257 downwards.
CCCCGGGAGTGGGTGACAGGCTGGGATCTGATCCAGGGGTTCAGGGGGTTTATATATAGAATAACAGATCCCCGGGAGTGGGTGACAGGCTGGGATCTGATCCAGGGGTTCAGGGGGTTTATATATAGAATAACAGATCCCCGGGAGTGGGTGACAGGCTGGGATCTGATCCAGGGGTTCAGGGGGTTTATATATAGAATAACAGATCCCCGGGAGTGGGTGACAGGCTGGGATCTGATCCAGGGGTTCAGGGGGTTTATATATAGAATAACAGATCCCCGGGAGAGGGTGACAGGCTGGGATCTGATCCAGGGGTTCAGGGGGTTTATATATAGAATAACAGATCCCCGGGAGTGGGTGACAGGCTGGGATCTGATCCAGGGGTTCAGGGGTTTATATATAGAATAACAGATCCCCGGGAGAGGGTGACAGGCTGGGATCTGATCCAGGAGTTCGGGGGTTTATATATAAAATAACAGATCCCCGGGAGTGGGTGACAGGCTGGGATCTGATCCAGGGGTTCAGGGGGTTTATATACAGAATAACAGACCCCGGGAGTGGGTGACAGGCTGGGATCTGATCCAGGGGTTCAGGGGGTTTAAAAATAGAATAACAGATCCCCGGGAGTGGGTGACCGGCTGGGATCTGATCCAGGGGTTCAGGGGGTTTATATTCAGAATAACAGATCCCTGGGAGTGGGTGACAGGCTGGGATCTGATCCAGGGGTTCAGGGGGTTTATATTCAGAATAACAGACCCTGGGAGTGGGTGACAGGCTGGGATCTGATCCAGGGGTTCAGGGGGTTTATATATAGAATAACAGATCCCCGGGAGTGGGTGACAGGCTGGGATCTGATCCAGGGGTTCAGGGGGTTTATATACAGAATAACAGATCCCTGGGAGTGGGTGACAGGCTGGGATCTGATCCAGGGGTTCAGGGGGTTTATATATAGAATAACAGATCCCCGGGAGTGGGTGACAGGCTGGGATCTGATCCAGGGGTTCAGGGGGTTTATATACAGAATAACAGATCCCTGGGAGTGGGTGACAGGCTGGGATCTGATCCAGGGGTTCAGGGGGTTTATATATAGAATAACAGATCCCCGGGAGTGGGTGACAGGCTGGGATCTGATCCAGGGGTTCAGGGGGTTTATATATAGAATAACAGATCCCCGGGAGTGTGTGACAGGCTGGGATCTGATCCAGGGGTTCAGGGGGTTTATATAAAGAATAACAGATCCCTGGGAGTGGGTGACAGGCTGGGATCTGATCCAGGGGTTCAGGGGGTTTATATATAGAATAACAGATCCCCGAGAGTGGGTGACAGGCTGGGATCTGATCCAGGGGTTCAGGGGGTTTATATACAGAATAACAGACCCCAGGAGTGGGTGACAGGCTGGGATCTGATCCAGGGGTTCAGGGGGTTTATATACAGAATAACAGATCCCTGGGAGTGGGTGACAGGCTGGGATCTGATCCAGGGGATCAGGGGGTTTATATATAGAATAACAGATCCCCGGGAGTGGGTTATATTGGAGTATAAAAGATGCATTGTTTGCTGTGTAACCAAAACTATGTAGTCAACTTTGAGTTTTCTATTTGCTATGCATGTACCCAATTAAGTAGGAGAATGAAATCTTAAGAATGTAGAAGACAATGTTGTGTTAATGAGAGGTAGCTAAGAGAGGTAGATCAGAACATGATTAAGTCAGTGGGTAGAAACAATAGCGGCTGATGTACTTGTGATACCTAACTGTAGACCAAATGGATATGCTAATGCAACTGAACCAGGAGATTGGCTATAAAAAATGCTATGTACAAGGATCATTGGGAAATCAGCGACTAGCGAAATGACTGTCTCAGCTTTGATTTGCAAATTAAAGTTTAACACTTCTTGAAGAATCTTCTGCATCTCCTGGTCATTTGTGGGGCACGAGAAACCACGTCAGTTACAGGCTGGGATCTGATCTAGGGGTTCAGGGGGTTTATATATAGAATAACAGATCCCCGGGAGTGGGTGACAGGCTGGGATCTCATCCAGGGGTTCAGGGGGTTTATTTATAGAATAACAGATCCCCGGGAGTGGGTGACAGTCTGGCATCTCATCCAGGGGTTCAGGGGGTTTATTTATAGAATAACAGACCCTGGGAGTGGGTTACAGGCTGGGATCTGATCCAGGGGTTCAGGGGGTTTATATATAGAATAACAGATCCCCGGGAGTGGGTGACAAGCTGGGATCTGATCCAGGGGTTCAGGGGGTTTATATATAGAATAACAGATCCCCGGGAGTGGGTGACAGGCTGGGATCTGATCCAGGGGTTCAGGGGGTATATTTATAGAGTAACAGATCCCCGGGAGTGGGTTACAGGCTGGGATCTGATCCAGGGGTTCAGGGGGTTTATATATAGAATAACAGATCCCCGGGAGTGGGTGACAAGCTGGGATCTGATCCAGGGGTTCAGGGGGTTTATATATAGAATAACAGATCCCCGGAAGTGGGTGACAGGCTGGGATCTCATCCAGGGGTTCAGGGGGTTTATTTATAGAATAACAGACCCTGGGAGTGGGTTACAGGCTGGGATCTGATCCAGGGGTTCAGGGGGTTTATATATAGAATAACAGATTCCTAGGAGTGGGTGACAGGTTGGGATCTGATCCAGGGTTCAGGGGGTTTATATATAGAATAACAGATCCCTGGGAGTGGGTGACAGGCTGGGATCTGATCCAGGGGTTCAGGGGGTTTATATATAGAATAACAGATCCCCGGGAGTGGGTGACAGGCTGGGATCTGATCCAGGGGTTCAGGGGGTTTATTTATAGAGTAACAGATCCCCGGGAGTGGGTTACAGGCTGGGATCTGATCCAGGGGTTCAGGGGGATTATATATACAATAACAAATCCCCGGGAGTGGGTTACATGCTGGGATCTGATCCAGGGGTTCGGGGGTTTATATACAAAATAACAGATCCCCGGGAGTGGGTGACAGGCAGGGATGTGATCCAGTGGTTCAGGGGGTTTATATATAGAATAACAGATCCCCGGGAGTGGGATACAGGCTGGGATCTGATCCAGGGGTTCAAGGGGTTTATATATAGAATAACAGATCCCCGGGAGTGGGTTACAGGCTGGGATCTGATCCAGGAGTTCGGGGGTTTATATATAAAATAACAGATCCCCGGAGTGGGTGACAGGCTGGGATCTGATCCAGGCGTTCAGGGGGTTTATATACAGAATAACAGACCCCGGGTGTGGGTGACAGGCTGGGATCTGATCCAGGGGTTCAGGGGGTTTATATATAGAATAACAGATCCCCGGGTGTGGGTTACAGGCTGGGATCTGATCCAGGGGTTCGGGGGTTTATATATAGAATAACAGATCCCCGGGAGTGGCTGACAGGCTGGGATCTGATCCAGGGGTTCAGGGGGTTTATATATAGAATAACAGATCCCTGGGAGTGGGTGACAGGCTGGGATCTGATCCAGGGGTTCAGGGGGTTTATATATACAATAACAGATCCCCGGGAGAGGGTGACATGCTGGGATCTGATCCAGGGGTTCAGGGGGTTTATATATAGAATAACAGATCCCCGGGAGAGGGTGACAGGCTGGGATCTGATCCAGGAGTTTAGGGGGTTTATATATAGAATAACAGACCCCCGGGAGTGGGTGACAGGCTGGGATCTGATCCAGGGGTTCAGGGGGTTTATATATAGAATAACAGAACCCCGGGAGTGGGTGACAGGCTGGGATCTGATCCAGGGGTTCAGGGGGTTTATATAGAGAATAACAGATCCCTGGGAGTGGGTGACAGGCTGGGATCTGATCCAGGGGTTTGGGGGGTTTATATATAGAATAACAGATCCCCGGGAGTGGGTGACAGACTGGGATCTGTTCCAGGGGTTCAGGGGGTTTATATATCGAGTAACTGATCCCCGGGAGTGGGTTACAGGCTGGGATCTGATCCAGGGGTTCAGGGGGTTTATATACAGAATAACAGATCCCCGGGAGTGGGTGACAGGCTGGGATCTGATCCAGGGGTTCAGGGGGTTTATATATAGGATAACAGATCCCCGGGAGTGGGTTACAGGCTGGGATCTGATCCAGGGGTTCAGGGTGTTTATATATAGAATAACAGATCCCCGGGAGTGGGTGACAGGCTGGGATGTGATCCTGGGGCTCACGGGGTTTATATACAGAGTAACAGATCCCCGGGAGGGGTGACAGACTGGGATCTGATCCAGGGGTTCAGGGGGTTTATATATAGAATAACAGATCCCCGGGAGTGGGTGACAGGCTGGGATCTGATCCAGGGGTTCAGGGGGTTTATATATAGAATAACAGATCCCCAGGAGTGGGTAACAGGCTGGGATCTGATCCAGGGGTTCAGGGGGTTTATATTTAGAATAACAGATCCCCGGGAGAGGGTGACAGGCTGGGATCTGATCCAGGGGTTCAGGGGGTTTTTATATAGAATAACAGATCCCCGGGAGTGGGTTACAGGCTGGGATCTGATCCAGGGGTTCAGGAGGTTTATATATAGAATAACAGATCCCCGGGAGTGGGTGACAGGCTGGGATCTGATCCAGGGGTTCAGGGGGTTTATATATAGAATAACAGATCCCCGGGAGTGGTTGACAGGCTGGGATCTGATCCAGGGGTTCAGGGGGTTTATATATATAATAACAGACTCCCGGGAGTGGGTGACAGGCTGGGATCTGATCCAGGGGTTCAGGGGGTTTATATACAGAACAACAGATCCCCGGGAGTGGGTGACGGGCTAGGATCTGATCCAGGGGTTCAGGGTGTTTATATATAATTTATATTTGGGACTGGATTACTGTCTGGGCTCGGCAGTACAGCAGGACCCCGGTAGCCGGTTCGAAGAGGGGGAACAAGGGGTCACTCACCTCGGAGAAAGTCCAAGCCACAGCCCGGCCCTTCTTGTCGATCTGCGGCCTTCTCACCATCTCCTTTCCGCCCTGGAAGAGGATGAGGGTCGGGAGCTGCTTGCTGAGTGGCGAGGTGTTCACCTTGTACCTGCCGGGAGAGAGTGCCAGCACACGGACCGTCGTTAGAACATCTGGCCTCCCTCCCCGGCTCCCCTCAGCCCCCTTCGCCCCAATAACCGAACACTCACCCACCCCTCACTGTGGTTCATCCCGCTCACTGTATCGCCTACATCTCCAAACTTTTCCCCCACTATCCCAGCTCTCCTATCAGACTTCTGTCCTCTCCTATCAGACTCCCCCTTCTCCAGCCCTGCATCTCGTTCACCAATCACTTCCCAGCTCTCCTATCAGACTTCTGTCCTCTCCTATCAGACTCCTCCTTCTCCAGCCCTGTATCTCATTCACCAATCACTTCCCAGCTCTCCTATCAGACTCCCCCTTCTCCAGTCCTGTATCTCGTTCACCAATCACTTCCCAGCTCTCCCATCAGACTCCCCCTTCTCCAGTCCTGTATCTCATTCACCAATCACTTCCCAGCTCTCCCATCAGACTCCCCCCTTCTCCAGCCCGGTATCTCATTCACCAATCACTTCCCAGCTCTCCTATCAGAGTTCCATCCTGTCCCATCAGACTCCCCCTTCTCCAGTCCTGTATCTCGTTCACCAATCACTTCCCAGCTCTCCTATCAGTCTTCTGTCCTCTCCTATCAGACTCCCCCTTCTCCAGTCCTGTATCTCGTTCACCAATCACTTCCCAGCTCTCCTCAGACTTCTGTCCTCTCCTATCAGACTCCCCCTTCTCCAGTCCTGTATCTCGTTCACCAATCATTTCCCAGCTCTCCTATCAGACTTCTGTCCTCTCCAATCAGATTCCCCCTACTCCAGCCCTGTATCTCGTTCACCAGTCACTTCCCAGCTCTCCTATCAGACTCCCCCTTCTCCAGCCCTGTATCTCATTCACCAATCACTTCCCAGCTCTCCTATCAGACTCCCCCTTCTCCAGCCCTGTATCTCGTTCACCAATCACTTCCCAGCTCTGCTATCAGACTTCTGTTGTCTCCTATCAGACTCCCCCTTCTCCAGTCCTGTATCTCGTTCACCAATCACTTCCCAGCTCTCCTATCAGACTTCTGTCCTCTCCTTTCAGACTCCCCCTTCTCGCCCTGTATCTTGTTCATCAATCACTTCCCAGCTCTCCTATCAGACTTCTGTCCTCTCCTATCAGACTCCCCATTCTCCAGTCCTGTATCACGTTCACCAATCACTTCCCAGCTCTCCTATCAGACTTCTGTCCTCTCCTATCAGACTCCCCATTCTCCAGCCCTGTATCTCGTTCACTAATCACTTCCCAGCTCTCCGATCAGACTTCTGTCCTCTCCTATCAGTCCCACTTCTCCAGCCCTGTGTCTCGTTCACCAATCACTTCCCAGCTCTCCTATTAGACTCCCCCTTCTCCAGTCCTGTATCTCGTTCACCAATCACTTCCCAGCTCTCCTATCAGACTCCCCCTTCTCCAGCCCTGTATCTCGTTCACCAATCACTTCCCAGCTCTCCTATCAGACTCCCCCTTCTCCAGCCCTGTATCTGTTCACCAATCACTTCCCAGCTCTCCTATCAGACTTCTGTCCTCTCCTATCAGACTCCCCCCTTCTCCAGCCCTGTGTCTCGTTCACCAATCACTTCCCAGCTCTCCTATCAGACTTCTCTCATCCATTGCCCCTCCCCACCCTTGGTGTGCTGCCCTTGCAAAACCTGAGGAGGTTGACCCAACCCTGGGGGGTGCTGTCGGACTCAGAAATGTTGGGGATACTGGTCCATGTTCCCCCCCGCACCCCTTCCCTGCTGTGACCGGACGGGGCACTGAGTATGGGGGTCCCGCTGCGAGGCGTCGGGGGGACCGCACTGGGAGTGTCGGTCTGCATTTCGAGTGTCCCAGCTGCAGGAAGTGTGGGCCGACCTGTCAGGGGTAGGAAGGATTCATGGGGCGTGTCGTCGGGACTGAGTGCGGATCGCCGGCGTGTGGAAAGAGTGGGCTCCCTCAGCTCTGCCCCTCTGACCCTCAGGGCTGTGTCCTAAGCCCGCTCCTTTACCCCCTGTACACACATGACTGTATCGTCACCCACAGCTCCAATCTGATTAAACTTGTCGAGGACACTACACTGACTGGCCGAATCTCAAACCACAACGAGGCGGTCTCCAGGGAAGAAATCCTCAGCACGACACAGTGTGTCAAGAACTGCTCCCTCAATGTCACTCACACAAAGGAGCTGGTTGTTGATTACAGGAGGAATGGAGACAGGCTAACCCCTATTGACATCAATGGATCTGGGGTTCAGAGGGTGAACAGCTTTAATTTCCTCGACATAAACATCACCGAGGGTCTCACGTGGTCTGTACACACCGGCTGGGGGGTGAAAAAGGCACAACAGCCCCTCTTTCACCTCAGACGGTTGAGGAAGTTTGGTACGGGCCCCCAAATCCTGAGGACCCTACAGGGGCACGATTGAGAGCATCCTGACTGGCTGCATCACTGCCCGGTACGGGAACTGTACTTCCCTCAATCGCAGGACTCTGCAGAGAGTGGTGTGGACAGCCCAGCGCATCTGTAGATGTGAACTTCCCACTACTCAGGACATTTACAGAGATGGGTGTGTAAAAAGGGCCCGAGGGATCATCGGGGACCCGAGTCACCCCAACCACAAACTGTTCCAGCTGCCACCATCCGGGAAACGGTACCGCAGCGTAAAAGCCAGGACCGACAGGCTCTGGGACAGCTTCTTCCACCAGGCCGTCAGACTGATTAATTCACACTAACAACTGTATTTCTATGTTATATAGACCGTCCTGTTGTACATAGTATTATAAATTAATATAAATTGCACGTTGCACATTCAGATGGAGACGTAACGTAAATATTTTTTACTTCTGGCCTATATGAAGGTGAGCTCTGAACCATGACCTTTATTTCAGCCACGACTCAGTGATGCCCACAACATCATACTGACCAATCTCTTACTGCACCTCAAGTTCATCCACCTCACAATGCAAGGTGCATTTAAATACAGCGCCTTAAGACCAACATTCTTCACCCCTATGACTTCTGCCTCTGTGGTACAACTTAACTCTTTGCTCTGTCTGCATTTGTACCCAATCATTAGCTTGTCCTTCCTTATAATCACATTGCTATCTCTGACTATCCACACGATCAATGCCCCTCATCATCTTGTACACCTCTATCAGATCACCTCTCACCCTCCGTCGCTCCAAGGAGAAAAGGCCGAGTTCACTCAACCTATTCTCATAGGGCATGCTCCCCAATCCAGGCAACATCCTTGTAAATCTCCTCTGCACCCTTTCTATGGTTTCCACATCCTTCCTGTAGTGAGGCGACCAGAACTGAGCACAGTACTCCAAGTGGGTCAGACCAGGGTCCTATAGAGCTGCAACATTACCTCTCGGCTCCTAAACTCAATCCCACGATTGATGAAGGCCAATACACCGTACGCCTTCTCAACCACAGAGTCAATCTGCGCAGCTGCTTTGAGCGTCCTATGGACTCGGACCCCAAGATCCCTCTGATCCTCCACACTGCCAAGAGTCTTACCAAATTGGGGGGGAGTGACAAGACAGACAAATCAGAGAGCTGTTCTGTCTATTTTTGCCATCTCACTGAGGGCTCCTTGACCCCTGTATTAGGGAGGGAGGCCGCCGGTCGTAGGTGAAAATGTCGGGAGGATGATCAGTTTCTGCTCTACCTCAATTGAGGGCTCTGCCGCTGAACAAACCCCCTCAGCCTCCCTCTCTCTGGGGAGAACATTCCCAGCCCCCGTCCCATCTCCCCTTGCAAGTCGGTCGCACCGGACCCGGCAACGTTCCCCGTGCATCTTTCCTGCGCTCCCCCCCAGCACCAAATCTCCAGCCCAGTCACACCCCTCCTGCAACTGGGAGACGGGAACCCCGCGCGACAGTCTCCCCGCGGCCTCGCATGGCTGTCACGGGACTCTCGACGGCAGTGCGCGCCGATGAGAGCCAGCCGCTGTACGTCTGCCTCGCCGATCACGGTATACCCGTGAGGGACGATGGAATTTCACCCCCTAAGCTCCGTCCTCACCTTTCCCTCTCAGTCCTTTCTCTCGTCTCTCACCACCCCTCACCCTCTCCCCTCCTTCACTCCTCCCTCTCGTCTGTCACCACCCCTCACCCTCTCACTCCTCCCTCTCGTCTGTCACCACCCCTCACCCTCTCCACTCCTTCCTCTCGTCTGTCACCACCCCTCACCCTCTCCACTCCTTCCTCTCGTCTGTCACCACCCCTCACCCTCTCCACTCCTTCCTCTCGTCTGTCACCACCCCTCACCCTCTCCACTCCTTCCTCTCGTCTGTCACCACCCCTCACCCTCTCCACTCCTTTCTCTCGTCTCTCACCACCCCTCACCCTCTCACTCCTCCCTCTCGTCTGTCACCACCCCTCACCCTCTCCACTCCTTCCTCTCGTCTGTCACCACCCCTCACCCTCTCCACTCCTTCCTCTCGTCTGTCACCACCCCTCACCCTCTCCACTCCTTCCTCTCGTCTGTCACCACCCCTCACCCTCTCCACTCCTCCCTCTCGTCTGTCACCACCCCTCACCCTCTCCCCTCCTTCACTCCTCCCTCTCGTCTGTCACCACCCCTCACCCTCTCACTCCTCCCTCTCGTCTGTCACCACCCCTCACCCTCTCACTCCTCCCTCTCGTCTGTCACCACCCCTCACCCTCTCCACTCCTTCCTCTCGTCTGTCACCACCCCTCACCCTCTCCACTCCTTCCTCTCGTCTGTCACCACCCCTCACCCTCTCCACTCCTTCCTCTCGTCTGTCACCACCCCTCACCCTCTCCACTCCTTCCTCTCGTCTGTCACCACCCCTCACCCTCTCCACTCCTTCCTCTCGTCTGTCACCACCCCTCACCCTCTCCACTCCTTCCTCTCGTCTGTCACCACCCCTCACCCTCTCCACTCCTTTCTCTCGTCTCTCACCACCCCTCACCCTCTCCCCTCCTTCACTCCTCCCTCTCGTCTGTCACCACCCCTCAACCTCTCCACTCCTTCCTCTCGTCTGTCACCACCCCTCACCCTCTCCACTCCTTCCTCTCGTCTGTCACCACCCCTCACCCTCTCCACTCCTTCCTCTCGTCTGTCACCACCCCTCACCCTCTCCACTCCTTCCTCTCGTCTGTCACCACCCCTCACCCTCTCACTCCTCCCTCTCGTCTGTCACCACCCCTCACCCTCTCCACTCCTTCCTCTCGTCTGTCACCACCCCTCACCCTCTCCACTCCTTCCTCTCGTCTGTCACCACCCCTCACCCTCTCCACTCCTCCCTCTCGTCTGTCACCACCCCTCACGCTCTCCCCTCCTTCACTCCTGCCTCTCGTCTGTCACCACCCCTCACCCTCTCACTCCTCCCTCTCGTCTGTCACCACCCCTCACCCTCTCCACTCCTTCACTCCTCCCTCTCGTCTCTCACCACCCTCACCCTCTCCCCTCCTTCACTCCTCCCTCTCGTCTGTCACCACCCCTCACCCTCTCCACTCCTTCCTCTCGTCTCTCACCACCCCTCACCCTCTCCCCTCCTTCACTCCTTCCTCTCGTCTGTCACCACCCCTCACCCTCTCCACTCCTCCCTCTCGTCTGTCACCACCCCTCACCCTCTCCCCTCCTTCACTCCTCCCTCTCGTCTGTCACCACCCCTCACCCTCTCCACTCCTTCCTCTCGTCTGTCACCACCCCTCACCCTCTCCACTCCTCCCTCTCGTCTGTCACAACCCCTCACCCTCTCCACTCCTTCACTCCCTCTCGTCTCTCACCACCCCTCACCCTCTCCCCTCCTTCACTCCTCCCTCTCGTCTGTCACCACCCCTCACCCTCTCCACTCCTTCCTCTCGTCTGTCACCACCCCTCACCCTCTCCCCTCCTTCACTCCTCCCTCTCGTCTGTCACCACCCCTCACCCTCTCCACTCCTCCCTCTCGTCTGTCACAACCCCTCACCCTCTCCACTCCTTCCTCTCGTCTCTCACCACCCCTCACCCTCTCCCCTCCTTCACTCCTCCATCTCGTCTGTCACCACCCCTCACCCTCTCCACTCCTCCCTCTCGTCTGTCACCACCCCTCACCCTCTCACTCCTCCCTCTCGTCTGTCACCACCCCTCACCCTCTCCACTCCTTCCTCTCGTCTGTCACCACCCCCTCACCCTCTCCACTCCTTCCTCTCGTCTGTCACCACCCCTCACCCTCTCCCCTCCTTCACTCCTTCCTCTCGTCTGTCACCACCCC